>NC_053026.1:148475762-148498419 GCF_003073215.2 Triticum urartu | reverse complement strand
AAAAGAGAGGATGCCTTCATCCCCAAGCTTTGACTTTTTGGTGTCCTTGGATTATCTTGGGGGTTCCATGGGCATCCCCAAGCTTAGGCTCTTGCCACTCCTTGTTCCATAATCCATCAAATCCTTACCCAAAACTTGAAAACTTCACAACACAAAACTTAAGGCAGAAAACTCGTGAGCTCCGTTAGCGAAAGAAAAAACAAAAGACCACTTCAAGGTACTGTAATGAACTCATTATTTATTTATATTGGTGTTAAACCTACTTTATTCCAACTTCTCTATGGATTATAAACTATTTTACTAGCCATAGATTCATCAAAATAAGCAAACAACACACGAAAAACAGAATCTGTCAAAAACAGAACAGTCTGTAGTAATATGTATCTAGCGCAAGATCTGGAACCCCAAAAATCTAAAATAAATTGCTGGACGTGAGGAATTTATCTATTAATCATATGCAAAAATAATTAACTAAATATATCTTTCCAAATAAAAATGACAGCAGTTCTCATGAGCGCTAAAGTTTCTGTTTTTTACAGCAAGTTCAACAAGACTTTCCCCAAGTCTTCCCAATGGTTCTACTTGGCACAAACACTAATTAAACACAAAAAACACAACCAAAATAGAGGCTAAATAATTTATTTATTACTAAGCAGGAGAAAAAGGTAAGGAATAAAAATAAAATTGGGTTGCCTCCCAACAAGCGCTATCGTTTAACGCCCCTAGCTAGGCATAAAAGCGAGGATAGATCTAGGTATTGCCATTCTTGGTTTTAGGGAGAAAGAGAGAAAACTTGTTATCTACGGAATTAATCTTTCTATTTTGACAAAGTAGATGTCCATTAATGGTAGAAGAAAGATTAAGAATGTTGCGGAAATTGGCATCTAGGCTAGCTTTTATCTCTTTAATAGATTTGTTTTGGTAAGAAAGCAAGAGAGATGTGATTTCAGCTTTCTCATTAATGGGGTAGCCAAATATAATTTTCATCCTATCATACGTATCTATGGGGTCCCCTTCAAGGAAACCCCTTCGAAAATAGAGTCTAAAACTTGTTTGAACGAAGCGGGTAGCCCAACATAAAAGCTTTTTAAGTAAACCTCAATTTGATATTGGGGTACATAGCTAGCCCGGATCCTTAACAGCCTATCCCAAGCATCTTTCAAAGATTCATCAAGTAAATAATGAAAAATTCCAGAATCATCTTCATCAAAATTACTAAGGTTCTCATTGATAACTCCGGCAAGTTGTTCTATAGCATTCCGATTTATGAGTTTAGATAAGATAGCAGGATTGTCTAAAGCACTAGAACTTGGGAGAGAACCCCCAACTCTTTTTGGTTCTGACATGGCGAGGGAAAAGAGGCAAATAGAGAGGGAGGATAGAGAGAGAGGGCGAATAAAATGGCAAGGGTGAAGTGGGGGAGAGGAAAACGAGAGGCAAATGGCAAATAATGTAATGCGAGAGATAGGGATTGCGATGGGTACTTGGTATTTTGACTTTTGCGTAGACTCCCCGGCAACGGCGCCAGAAATCCTTCTAGCTACGTCTTGAGCTTGCATGGTTTTCCCCGAAGAGGAAGGGATGATGCAGAAGAGTAGCGTAAGTATTTCGCCTCAGTTTTTCAGAACCATGGTATCAATCCAGTAGGAGGCCACGCTCAAGTCCCTCGTACCTGCACAAAATGATAGCTACACGCAACCAACGTGATTAGGGGTTGTCAATCCCTTCACGGTCAGTTACGAGAGTGAGATCTGATAGATATAATATTTTTGGTATTTTTGGTATAAATATGCAAAGTAAAAAGTAAAGGCAAAGTAAAAAAGCAAAGCAAGATTAAAGTGATGTAGATTGATATGATGAGAATAGACCCGGGGGGCATAGGTTTCACTAGTGGCTTCTCTCAAGAGCATAAGTATTCTACGGTGGGTGAAAAAATTACTGTTGAGCAATTGACAGAATTGAGCATAGTTATGAGAATATCTAGGCATGATCATGTATATAGGCATCACGTCCGTGACAAGTAGACCGAAACGATTCTGCATCTACTACTATTACTCCACTCATCGACCGCTATCCAGCATGCATCTAGAGTATTAAGTTAAAAATAGAGTAACACCTTAAGCAAGATGACATGATGTAGAGAGATAAATTCATGCAATATGAAATAAACCCCATCTTGTTATCCTCGATGGCAACGATGCAATATGTGCCTTGTTGCCCCTTTGTCACTGGGAAAGGACACCGCAAGATCGAAACCAAAGCGAAGCACTTCTCCCATGGAAAGAACTACCAATCTAGTTGGCCAAACCAAACGGATAATTCGAAGAGACTTGCAAAGATAACCAATCATACATAAAAGAATTCATAGAAGATTCAAATATTATTCATAGATAGACTTGATCATAAACCCACAATTCATTGATCTCAACAAACACACCGCAAAAACAAGAATTACATCGAATAGATCTCCATAGAGAGGGGGAGAACTTTGTATTGAGATTCAAAGAGAGAGAAGAAGCCATCTAGCTACTAACTATGGACACGAAGGTCTGAGGTAAACTACTCACACTTCATCGGAGGGGCTAGATGATGTAGAAGCCCTCCGTGATGACGGCCCTCTTCCGGCGGAGCTCCGAAACAGGCTCCAAGATGGGATCTCGTGGATACAGAAAGTTGCGGCGGTGGAATTAGGTTTTTGGCTCCTGTTCTGATCATTGGGGGTATGTAGGTATATAGGAGGAAGGGTACGTCGGTGGAGCACCGAGGGGCCCACGAGGCAGGGGGGCGCTCCCTAGGGGGGCGCCCCCCACCCTCGTGACCTCCTCTTTGATCCTTGCAGTAGGGTCCAAGTCTCCTGGATCACGTTCGGTGAGAAAATCACGTTCCCGAAGATTTTATTCCGTTTGGACCCCGTTTGATATTCTGTTCTTGAAACACTGAAATAGGCAAAAAACAACAATTCTGGGCTGGGCCTCCGGTTAATAGGTTAGTCCCAAAAATAATATAAAAGTGGAAAATAAAGCCCAATATAGTCCAAAATAGTAGATAATATAGCATTGGAGCAATCAAAAATTATAGATACGTCGGAGACATATCAGGCATCCCCAAGCTTAATTCATGCTCGTCCTCGAGTAGGTAAATGAAAAGAGAATTTTTGATGCGGAGTGCTACTTGGCATAATTTCAATGCAAATCTTCTTAATTGTGGTATGAATATTCAGATTAGATAGATTCAAGAGAAAATTTTATATTGACATAAAAATAATAATACTTCAAGCATACTAACAAAGCAATTATGTTTTCTCAAAATAACATGGCCAAAGAAAGTTATCCCTACAAAATCATATAGTCTGGCTATGCTCCTATCTTCACCACACAAACTATTAAATCATGCACAACCCCGATGACAAGCCAAGCAATTGTTTCATACTCTAACTTTTTCAAAACTTTTTCAATCTTCACGCAATACATGAGTGTGAGCCATGGATATAGCACTATAGGTGGAATAGAATGGTGGTTGTGGAGAAGACAAAAAGGAGGGGAAGATAGTCTCACATCAACTAGGCGTATCAACTGGGATATGGAGATGCCCATCAAATAGATATCAATGTGAGTGAGTAGGGATTGCCATGCAACGGATGACTAGAGCTATAAATGTATGAAAGCTCACAAAAGAAACTAGTGGGTGTGCATCCAACTTGCTTGCTCACGAAGACCTAGGGCAATTTGAGGAAGCCCATCATTGGAATATACAAGAAAGTTCTATAATGTAAAATTCCCACTAGTATATGAAAGTGACAACATATGAGACTCTCTATATGAAGAACATGGTGCTACTTTGAAGCAGAATATATGAGACTCACTATATCAATGGGGCTACTTTGAAGCAAGTGTGGAAAAAGGATGTAGCATTGCCCCTTTTTATTTATTTTCTTTTTTTGGGCCTTCTTTTTTTTCTTTGGGCTTTTTTTATTTGGGACAATGCTCTAATTAAATGATAATCATCACACTTCTATTTATTACAACTCAATGATTACTCGATACTAAAACAAGGTATGACTCTATATGGATGCCTCCGGCGGTGTACCGGGATATGCAATGCAAAAGTGACAAGTGAAAAATTGAACGGTCTTTTCCACAAATTATGTCCTACATGATCATGCTAAGCAATATGACAATGATGAATGTGTCATGATGAACTAGATGGTGGAAAGTTGCATGGCAATATGTCTTGGAATGGCTATGGAAATGCCATAATAGGTAGGTATGGTGGCTGTTTTGAGGAAGGTATATTGTAGGTGTATGATACCGGCGAAAGGTGCGCGGTATTAGAGAGGCTAGCAAAGGTGGAAGGGTGAGAGTGCGTATAATCCATGGACTCAACATTAGTCATAAAGAACTCATATACTTATTGCAAAAATCTAGAAGTTATCAAAGCAAAGTATACGCGCATGCTCCTAGGGGGATAGATTGGTAGGAAAAGACCATCGCTCGTCCCCGACCGCCACTCATAAGGAAGACAATCAATAAATAAATCATGCTCCGACTTCATCACATAACGGTTCACCATACGTGCATGCTACGGGAATCACAAACTTCAACACAAGTATTCTTTAAATTCACAACTACTCAACTAGCATGACTTTAATATTATCACCTCCATATCTCAAAACAATTATCATGCTTCAATCTTTTCTTAGTATTCAACACACTCAAAAGAAAGTTTCACAAATCTTGAATACCAAGCATATTATTATTAAGCAAATTACCATGCTATTAAGAGACTCTCAAAATAATTTAAGTGAAGCATGAGAGATCAATAGTTTCTTTAAAACAAATCCACCGTGCTCTAAAATATCTAAGTGAAGCACATAGAGCAAATTATAACGCTCAAAAGATATAGTGAAGCACATAAGAGCAAAACTACTTAAGCTCAAAGATATAAGTGAGCACATAGAGTATTCTATCAAATTTTTAATTTCATGTATGGCTCTCTCAAAAAGGTGTGTACAGCAAGGATGATTGGAATACTACACAAAAAGACACAAATAAATACAAGACGCTCCAAGCAAACACATATCATGTTGGTGGAATAAAAATATAGCTCCAAGTAATTACCGATGGAAGTGGACGAAAAGAGGGGATGCCTTCCGGGCATCTCCAAGCTTGACTTTGGTGTCCTTGATATCTTGGGGTGCCATGGGCATCCCACAGCTTAGGCTCTTGCCACTCCTTGTTCCATAATCCATCAAAAGAATTCACCAAAACTTGAAACTTTCACCACACAAAACTTCAAATAGAAACTCGTGAGGCTCCATTAGCGAAAGAAAACAAAAGACCACTTCAAAGGTACTGTAATGAACATTCTTTATTATATTGGTGTTAAACCTATGTATTCCACTTCTCTATGGATTATAAACTATTTTACTAACCATAGATTCATCAAAATAAGCAAACAACACACGAAAAACAGAATCTGTCAAAAACAGAACAGTCTGTAGTAATCTGTAGCTAGCGCAAGATCTGACCAAAAATTCTAAATAAATTTGTGGACGTGAGGAATTTACCTATTAATCATATGCAAAAATAATTAACTAAATATAACTCTTAAAATAAATGACAGCAGTTCTCGTGAGCGCTAAAGTTTCTGTTTTTTATCAGCAAGTTCAACAAGACTTTCCCAAGTCTTCCAACGGTTCTTACTTGGCACAACACTAATTAAAACAAAAAACACAACAAAACAGAGGCTAGATAATTATTTATTACTAAACAGGAGCAAAATCAAGGATAAAAATAAATTGGGTGCTCCCACAAGCGCTAATCGTTTAACAGCCCCTACCTAGGCGTAACAGCAAGGATAGATCTAGGTGTTGCCATCTTTGGTATTAGAAAAGGAAAGAGAAAGCTTGCTATCTATAGAATTAATCTTTCTATTTTGATAAAGCACATGGCCATTAATGGTATAAGAAAGATTAAGTATGTTATGGAAGTTTGTATCTAAGCTAGCCTTTATCTCTTTAATAGATTCGTTTTGGTAAGAAAGCAAGAGAGATGTGATTTCAGTTTTCTCATTAATGGGGTGCCCAAATATAGTTTTCATCCTCTCATAGGTATCTATGGGTTCCCCTTCAAGAAAACCCCCCTCGAGAATAGAATCTAAAACTTGTTTGAACGAAGCGGGTAGCCCAACATAAAAGCTTTTTAAGTAAACCTCAATTTGATATTGGGGTACATAGCTAGCCCGGATCCTTAACAGCCTATCCCAAGCATCTTTCAGTGATTCATCAAGTAAATAGCGAAAAATTCCAGAATCAATCTTCATCAAAATTACTAAGGTTCTCATGATACTCTGCAAGTTGTTCTATAGCATTCCGATTCATGAGTTTAGATAAGATAGCAGGGATTGTCTAAAGCACTAGAACTTGGGAGAGAACCCCCAACTCTTTTTGGTTCTAGACATGACGAGGGAAAAAAGGCAAACAGAGAGGGAGGATAGAGAGAGAGGCGAATAAAACGGCAAGGGTGAAGTGGGGGAGAGGAAAACGAGAGGCCAAATGCAAATATGTAATGCGAGAGATAGGGATTGCGATGGTACTTGGTATGTTGACTTTTTGCGTAGACTCCGGCAACGCGCCAGAAATCCTTCTTGCTAGCCTCTTGAGCTTGCGTTGGTTTTCCCCGAAGAGGAAGGGATGATGCAGCAGAGTAGCGTAAGTATTTCCCTCAGTTTTTGAGAACCAAGGTATCAATCCAGTAGGAGGCCACGCTCAAGTCCCTCGTACCTGCACAAAACGATAGCTACTCGCAACCAACGCGATTAGGGGTTGTCAATCCCTTCACGGTCACTTACGAGAGTGAGATCTGATAGATATAATATTTTTGGTATTTGTATAAGATGCAAAGTAAAAAGTAAAGGCAAAGTAAAAAAGCAAAGCAAGAAAAGTGATGTAGATTGATATGATGAGAATAGACCCGGGGGCCATAGGTTTCACTAGTGGCTTCTCTCAAGAGCATAAGTATTCTACGATGGGTGAACAAATTACTATTGAGCAATTGACAGTGAGCAAAGTTATGAGAATATCTAGGCATGATCATGTATATAGGCATCACGTCCGTGACAAGTAGACTGAAACGATTCTGCATCTACTACTATTACTCCACTCATCGACCGCTATCCAGCATGCATCTAGAGTATTAAGTTAAAAATAGAGTAACGCCTTAAGCAAGATGACATGATGTAGAGAGATAAATTCATGCAATATGAAATAAACCCCATCTTGTTATCCTCGATGGCAACGATGCAATACGTGCCTTGCTGCCCCTTCTGTCACTGGGAAAGGACACCGCAAGATCGAACCAAAGCTAAGCACTTCTCCCATGGCAAGAACTACCAATCTAGTTGGCCAAACCAAACGGATAATTCGAAGAGACTTGCAAAGATAACCAATCATACATAAAAGAATTCAGAGAAGATTCAAATATTATTCATAGATAGACTTGATTATAAACCCACAATTCATCGGTCTTAACAAACACACCGCAAAAAGAAGATTACATCGAATAGATCTCCACAAGAGAGGGGGAGAACTTTGTATTGAGATTCAAAGAGAGAGAAGAAGCCATCTAGCTACTAACTATGGACCCGAAGGTCTGAGGTAAACTACTCACACTTCATCGGAGGGGCTAGGATGATGTAGAAGCCCTCCGTGATGACGGCTCTTTCGGCGGAGCTCCGGAACAGGCCCCAAGATGGGATCTTGTGGATACAGAAAGTTGCGGCGGTGGAATTAGGTTTTTGGCTCCTTTACTGATCATTTGGGGGTACGTAGGTATATATAGGAGGAAGGAGTACGTCGGTGGAGCACCGAGGGGCCCACGACGCAGGGGCGCGCCCTAGGGGGGGTGCACCCCACCCTCGTGACCTCCTCTTTGATCCCTTGCAGTAGGGTCCAAGTCTCGTGGATCATGTTCGGTGAGAAAATCGCGTTCCCAAAGATTCTATTCCGTTTGGACTCCGTTTGATATTCTGTTTCTCCAAAACACTGAAATAGGCAAAAAACATCAATTCTGGGCTAGGCCTCCGGTTAATAGGTTAGTCCCAAAAATAATATAAAAGTTTAAAATAAAGCCCAATATAGTCCAAAACAGTAGATAATATAACATGGAGCAATCAAAAATTATAGATACGCTGGAGACGTATCAAATCTCTTTGCTTTTGATTCTTCCGGAGTGCCTCTACAACTATTGGTGATGTTTCTCTTCGTCATTCTCAGATTTTGAAGACCTAAGAAGAGTTTTACCTCCATACCTTATCCGTTCTCTCAGAGATTCATGATTCTAGTTCGAGCCCATCCTCTCATAATTGTTTTCGATTGTCAGAATTCTTTTCACCTATCCGGAGCAATTCAAGATTCTGTCCAGTTTGATTATTCGGAGCGCATCATCTAAGATTATTCATTCTCAGCTTTCAGCTATGGTTTTCCAAATCTTACCGGTGCATTGATCAAATATCCTCTAATCAGTTCATGATCTCTTCGTTCTTTTGTATCTAAACTCTCTCATGTATCTTCGTTCATTTGCTAATTCTTAACGGTGAGTCATCCCTTTACTTCGTTCATTTTCAATCCTTACGATGGTTCGTTCAAGATTCTCTTCCATGGTTGTCATATTAATTCATTCATTGTTTCATCCTACCGGTGGTTCATTGAAGACCTTCCTCAAGTTTGCGCTATATCTAATTTAAACCTTTCTACGAGAATAAGTAGTATGCCAAATCCAATATGCCTTTTCAATTTAAATTGATGAAGGATAAGCATAATGTAATTCTTATTCTTTTTTCATCCAAGTGATTTAATTCCTTATTCCGTAGGTTCATCAAATTCTTGTTTTTCTTTTGTTCATCTTTTCTTTCTCGGAGTTCCAACCTCTCGCAATTATATCACCACGGAGATCCATCTAAATCATTACAAGGTTTCCCCTTGTGTTTTCAACTTCCCTTTCTTCTCGTTATCCTTTTGTTACCGGAGATCTTCATGGATGTTCTACATGATGGTTCATCAGGGATTTAATTCCTTCTCGAAGTGTTCATCAACATTCTTTTCAGGGGAGCTCAAGCATTCGTAATCTTGCAATCTGGAGTGCAATTCTTTCTTCCGTATCATTAGTGGTGGTATTATGTCATTCTTGATCATTTGAGTTCATGGTCCATGATTCACATGTTGTTAAGAATGAGATATTTTAAACCCATCAATCTTGTCATTGGAGTTATCTTGGGGTATAGTTCACCTAAAGCCTTCCCTAAGGATTGTTGCTATTTATGGTTCTCATAGATGACCCAAGTTCTTCATTTATCCTCCCGGTGAAATAAGTTTTCGTCCCCTTGTTGATATCAATCCAATCTATTGTTTCAATTAGTGGCAGAATTTCACCTCATAATTTTGAGATGTTTCCTATAAGCCCACAACAAGCTTACTCTTTTCGTTGTTGGTTTTGCAACAATTCCGTTCGACCCTTCTCTTCATGATGCTTTCAAGCTCATTTGAGGTAGAAGATGTTGTTTTCTTCTCTGTTCTTTTGTTCCGACGATCCATCTTCTATTATTTCGTTCCGGAGGCATTGTGTTGTTACTCTTTTCAGTCATCATCTCGAATCATGAAGATCATGACCTTTTCATGCTTATCCTATTTAACCGGAGTGTCGCATCCTCTTTTCAAGTCTCCTCTCATCTTGTCAAGATCATGTTAAATTCCTTCCATTTCCAACCGGAGTGTTGTCATATTTGATCTCTATCGTTCTGTGTGCTCCTTATTTCAACCAGAGTGTTTGCATGTGCTTCTTATTCATTGCAACCTTTATTCTTATGTCTTTCAACCTACAAGGTTCTTGTATTGATCATTGTTCCTCTTTTCTAACAGAGTGTTTTCAAATTCGTTCATCTTCGTTGTATTCTTTTTTTCTATGGCTTAACCTTTTTCAAGGGTTTTTTGGTTTCACTCGTTTGTCAAAGAAGCAACTTAGTTTTACCGCTTATCTTCCTCCTCCGTTTTTCCCTCCGTTGCCATTCTAGATCACGGGACGAGATCCTCTCGTAGTGGTGGAGTGTTGTAACGCCCCGAGACCGATGTGCCAGGTGTCTTCCAGTTATTCGTTGTTTTTGCCTTGTCATTGCTTGCATGTCATGCATCTCATAACATGTCATCATGTGCATTTCATTTGTATACGTGTTCGTCTCATGCATCCGAGCTTTTTCCCCGTTGTCCATTTTGTAATCCGGCGCTCCTTTGTCCTCCGGTGTCCCTTTCTACCTCTTTTCGTGTGCGGCTATTAAACGCTCTCAGAATGGACCGAGACTTGTCATGCGTCCTTGGTTTACTACCGGTAGACCACCTGTCAAGTTTTGTACCATTTGGACTTCGTTTGATACTCCAAAGGTTAACCGAGGGACCGAAAAGGCCTCGTGTGTGTTGCAGCCCAACACCCCTCCAAAGTGGCCCAAAACTCACCTAAACCCCCTCCATCCTCTCGGTCGTTCGATCACGATCGCGTGGCCGAAAACCGCACCTCCTTTGGACACTCCTAGCTCCCTCTACCTATATATATGTGGCTCTCCCCGAATTTTTCGCGCAGTCCAAACCCTAGCAAACTCCTCCCCGCGCCGCCGGACACTTCCTCCCACGCCGGCCGGACATGTCCATCCCGCCACCACCTCACTCCGACGAATCAGATGCCGCCACCTCAGCCCCGCGGACACTCCCAGCCACACAGCGCGCGCCACCTGGTCGGTGCCCGCGCCCCACTTCGCCCCCGCGCCCGCCGGCCCGTGGAGCCCAGGCTCGCGCCCGCCGGCTCAGGGCCCGAAGCCGCTCTGCCGCCGCGCGCATCGTCTTCCTCGCCGTCCGGTCTCTGCTTTGCCTTCCCCGTCGTACATCGCCGGCGACCAGCTTCTGCTCGCACCACCGGAGTCGAGCCGCCGTCGCCGGAGTGCTTCCCCACCAGAGTCCCGCACCTCGCCGGCTCTACCCGTCTCGCCATCACCCGGATCCGGCTCCGGCCGACCGGATCTGGCCGGATCTGTCGCCCCCTACATCGTTCCCGTCGCCGGCATCCCTCTCCAGGGCAGCGCCGCCGCCGCCTCGCCTCCTGCTCGAGCTCCCGCTCGGGGAGATGACGAGCATGGGCACGCACCCCGCTGCAGGCCCAGCAGCGCAAAGGCCGGCCCAGCTTCGCCGCCCCCTCGGTCCGCTTCGATCCGGCCCAAGGGCGCTAGGTGAGCACCGTCCGTCTATACCTCGCCTATGCGACGTTTAGATATCTAGCGCTCGCATGTTTTTTTCCTGAAATCTTCAAAGTCCCCAGAATTTTTTTGTATCTTCATCACATCATAACTTCATCACCGTTGCTCCGATTCGTGAGCGATTGTAGCATATCAAAATGTTCGTCTCGACGAGTAATCATTTCATCTCATTGCATCATTTTCATTTGAGCTCATCTTGAAGCCCGAAATGCTGTGGAAGAGGGCTATGTGATGATTATTTCAGATCTGTTTCAGCAAATGGCCTTTTGTCATTTTTGCCATGATTAATGTGTGCACGCTATGATCCGAGCTCTACATGTGTTTTGAAGAATGCCATGCCATCTTTATAGGGGTGTATGCCATGTATTTTTGTGATCTTTGTGGTGACTAGCACAAGCATGCAAAGTAGCTTACTTAATGTTGCTGATTTCAAGGACCTAGAATTTCACCAAGTCCTTGCCCTGTCATTATTTTTATGCCATATGTTCATGTTGTTTCCTAGTGATCCATGCCTCTTTTGAGCATGATTAGTAAGGATGTTTTGTAGATAATGTTGTGCTCTATCCATACATGTCTTTGTTTGCAATTATGGAGCACCCTAGCTTGAGTCAATTGAGCTCTACTTTTTCTATAAAATGTTCCTGGCAGATTGTTAACATGTTTAGCAATTTTGCCGAGCTTGTTGTAGTTCATCCATGCATGCTATGATGTTGTTCTTGCCATGTCTAGCTTCTATGCCATGTCTATTTTATGGGTGTGTACTTAGTTTGTCATGCCATGCCTCGTAGTGAGTGCATCAAGCTCGTAAACATGCCTACTCGTTATCTATTTTGTCATGCTCTAGTTTTTCACTAAGTCTGAATATGTTTATGTTTTTGCTATGTTCACATGCTTGCAATTGTATTTTCTGATCCCTTTTGGCTCATGGTCACTAAGGGACTTTTGTTGTATACTTTGTGTAGCTTCATGCCATGCCTTGATTTGCTATGATAAGTTCCTGTAGCTTGTAGTTTTCATGATCTAAAGATTGCTTCCTGATGTTAAATTCCCGACTTGTGTTATTTTCTCTAAGTCTGTAACCTGTTATAATTTGCACTTTTGCCATTCTTGTTTGAACCTTTTAATGAGTGAATTAGCCGTAGCTCAGTGTTCATCTTTTGTCAAGCATCATGAGTGGATCCCTGCCATGTATTTTTTTGCTATGTTTGAGTGATGTAGAATATTTATGATGATGCATTTAGATGGCTACTTGCTGTTAATCGCAGACCGGTGCCATATTTGTTTTGCTTGCCATTTCCGAACCGTGCATCCGATTCCGGTGATCTTTATATCGATTTCAACCGAAATCAACTCCTCTTTCCAGTGGCACTCTTGGATTTCCAAGTTGAGGCCAGGTTCAATCATTCCTTTCAAAATCTGTTAATCACCTTATCGCAGAGCAATCCTCTGTTCTCTTTTTCCTTGTTGTTTTCTGTCAGATTCCATCTACCATGGCTTCTTCAAGCTCCTCCAAGGACAAGATCTCTCCTTCATCACCACCATCATCTCCTTCATCGCCAAAAGGAGGATTGAGTAAAGGGTATGGGCACTCCCCTTGGCATCCACCAAGCTTGGGGGAGGTGCCCCGGTATCGTATCATCCCACTATCTTTTTGCTTATATTTATCTTAATTTAATCTTTTCTTCTAGATGAAATAAATTTTAGTTCGATCCTTTCTTATTTTGAGAGTTTTCTTAGTGATTTATCCTTGTAATCATGTGCAAGTTATATAATGAAGTAGTTTTAGTTTTTGGTTTCTTTACTTCCATGCTGCAAATGAAAAAAGAAATAATAAAGAAAGAAAAAGAGAAAGGAAATAAATGAAGAAAGGAAATAAATAATGAAAATATTATATACTAATCCTATGGTAGGTGATGGCACCACATAAGGAAAAGTATAGGTAGAAAATTTTATTAGAGATTGACAAACATAGCATTAGTCAATGATATACTCATGAAAGAAATAATAAGGGAAAAGAAGATTCACATATAGATATACTATCCTAGAAATCTTTTGTGATTGTGAGCCCTCATCAAAATATTATATGCCAAAATTGTTGACGATGGACAAGGAAGACCACTTAATGGTTTTGTTTGTTTATATTCACATAGAAGTCATATTGTCATAGATCCTTTAACATGTGATGCTTTCCCCCTATCTTTGCTAGCCAAAAATTCTGTACTAAGTAGAGATACTACTTGTGCATCCAAAAACCCTTAAACCCAAATCTTTTTCAAGAGTCCACCATACCTACCTAGGGATTGAGCAAGATCCCTCAAGTAAGTTGTCATCGGTGCAAAAAGGCAATAAAAATTGCTTATAAAAGTGTGAGATCATTTAGTGTAAGAGAAAATTAAGCATTATAAGAACTTGGGTGACAAAGAATGAAAGAGACAGACTGCATAATAAAGGTTTGCATCTTAAGGGGCAATAAAACGTGACGTTCTCTTGCACTAAGGGATTGAGCATAAAAACAAATAAGCGCATGGGAACCTCTTCTTACCTCTGTGAGGGTCCTATCTTTTACTTTTATGTATTTACTTTTATGAAAAGAGTCAAAGTTTTCTCTCTATTCCATTTATTTTTCTCTTTTTGCAAGCATCATGTGGTGAGGAAAGATCTTGGCACATATGTCCAGGTGAATATAGATAGCATGAGTTATTATTGTTGACATCACCCCTGAGGTGAGCATGTTGGGAGGCGACACTATAAGCCCCTATCTTTCTATGTGTCCGATTGAAACGTTTTGCTCATGGGTACGAGGTGAGTGTTAGCAATCATAGAAGACTATATGATGGTTGAGTATGTGGACTTGCTTAAAGGCTCCGACACATGAACCTTCCTGAAAAGATGATGAATTGTAGTTGCAAAGTTGACTGAGAACGTAGTTTGTTGGTTTCTAATAGTGTTTTTGCATTATGCTTCGATTGCGTGATGAACTATTACTTATTCATGAGAAGTATACGATAAAAGTTCTATGATAAAAGTCCTATGTTTAATTTTGTTTCTGCTATAATAATCGACATGATGCTTCTATGTCCGTATTTTGTTTTTATCGATCTCTCTCTCAAACCATGTGGACATGTTTTTCAATTTCGGTTTTCGCTTGAGCACAAGTGAGGTCTAAGCCTGGCGGAGTTGATACGTCCATTTTGCATCATGTTTTCTTGCTGTTACTTATAATGTTTTTATCCATAATAATGCCTTTTGGAGTAATTCTAATGCCTTTTCTCTAATAATTTGCAAGGAACACACCAAGAGGGAGAATTCCGGCAGCTACAAATATGGACCTGGAAAAGCTACGTCAGGCCACCTATTCTGCCCAACTCCAAATGAGCTGAAACTTTATGGATATTTTTATGGATTATTTAAGAAATACTAGAGCCAATAAACACCAGAGGGGGCCACTAGGTGGGCACAACCCACCTGGGCATGCCAGGCCCCCCTGGCGCGCCCTGGTCGGTTGTGGCCTCCTCGGCCCATCTGGTGCCCATCTTTTGGTATATAAGCCATTTTGACCTAGAAAAATAATAAGGAGAGGACTTTTGGGACGAAGCACCGCCGCCTCGAGGAGGAACTTGGGCAGGAGCACTTTTGCCCTCCGGCAGAGCGATTCTGCCGGGGGAACTTCCCTCCCGGAGGGGGAAATCATCGTCATCATCATCACCAACAACTCTCCCATCTTGGGGAGGGCAATCTCCATCAACATCTTCACTAGCACCATCTCATCTCAAACCCTAGTTCATCTCTTGTATTCAATCTTGTTACCGGAACAAGAGATTGTTGCTAGGGGTGACTAGTAGTGTTGATTACATCTTGTAGTTGATTACTATATGGTTTATTTGGTGGAAGATTATATGTTCAGATCCAATATGCTATTTAATACCCATATGATCTTGAGCATGATTATTATTTGTGAGTAGGTAGTTTCGTTCTTGAGGGCACGGGAGAAATCATGGTGCAAGTAATCATGTGAATCTGATATGTGTTCTATATTTTGATAGTATGTATGTTGTGATTCCCTTAGTGGTGTCATGTGAACGTCGACTACATGACACTTCACCATATTTTGGCCTAAGGGAATGCATTGTGGAGTAGTAAATAGATTGTGGGTTGCAAGAGTGATAGAAACTTAAACCCTAGTTTATGCTTTATTCTAAAAGGGACCGGTTGGATCCTGGAGTTTAATGCTATGGATATGTCGAGGGAAACGACATCTACGGGATAACGAAGAATCCTTTTTGCTACGGTTGCCGGGCGCGGGGATGTGGAAAGAGCGGGTTTGAGGGATCAACACATGGGGATTATCCATGTTCAGTCCACAAGTGATGCGTAATACCCTAATCCTGCTGGTTTTTGTTTATCTGGTGTTCTTGGACTAGCTACGAAGCGTGTAGGGTCCAAAAAGTACAAATCCCCTCTCAGTACACTACGGGACTCCTTTTATAGTCAAAAGGGGCTGCCATTGTGGCACACATGAGGTGAGAAGTTGTATAGTAGTTGAGTATATCTCCATGCACCGTAGGACAAACACGGTAATGAGTTGCCGACGTGCCCTTCTTGCTTTATCGGGGATGGCAAGGAAGCTCGTCCCAGCTATCGTCGCCTTGCCTGGCTTCGACGCATGTCCGAGCTGACGAGGCGTGTAGTGCCACACTGGCTGGCTGGCTGCTGACTTGGTGCGGTGGCGGAGTCTTCACGAAGATCTGCATGCCACCACGTAGGTGCTTTCTGAGTTGGCCTGGAGGCCGCACGTCGCCACGCAGGTGCTCGCCTAGTTGGTATGATGGCAGCTGTGTGGGAACGGTGGTGGAGTCTTGGCAGGTGTGGGCCTGGCTCCGGCCCCGTGGATTTCTTCGGCAAGGGTCTTGCCGGGGCCCCGGCAAGGGTCTTGCCGCGATGTCGTGGGTATCCCCGGCAAGGGTCTTGCTGGGGGGTCTCGTGGGTATCCTCGGCAAGGATCTTGCCGAGGATCTTCGTCTTTTGATTCTCATCTAGTCTTGTATGTTCTTGGTCTTCACACGGATAAGCATGCCACCACGAAGGCGCCTCCCGAGCTTTGGTTCCAATGTGGTTGAGGGCATCGTAACTCTTAGGCGCAAGGGTGGCAGCCTTGCTGGCGTTGGGCAAGTTGCCCCGGCAAGGTTCTTGCCGGGGCCGTGAAGGCCGCGCCTGGCAAGGACCTTGCTGGGGGAGTTTGACCTCGCCCCTCAATTCTTCTGCCCCGCCAAGTGTGGCCACGGCCGTGGGGCCACGACTTCCCGCGCACAAGTAAAGGGGTACAAAAAGGGACCCCTACTTTTGTACACCGACAGGAGCCCCCGGGCCTGGGCCACATATAAGCGCGGGACGTTATTGGGCCAGGCCTAGAACGGTGTGCGGGCACGCGCACGGCAGAGTTTTTACTGCAGTAACTCCCTCGCTCCTTGCTCTTACCCACGGCCCGCGTTGAATGCATGATGTGGGGGTCATGCGTGGGGCGGTTGCTACACTTATGCGTCTCATCATGGTAAAGAGGCGGCCCGCGCCTTCCCCATAAAATGGAAAAACCGCACGTGCGCTGCTCATTTACCCTCTGTGCCTTTCCCAATCTCAGAACCGTCGTTCCCTTCTTCTTGCTCGGGAGAAAGATTTGAAGCACTCGCCTCTGCTCGCTGCCGCCGTGCCCCCATTGCTTTTGACCCTTCGCTCTCTCCCAGCCGCCATGGCACCCAAAACCGGCAAGGGTAAGGGAGCGGCCAAGGACGCCAGGAAGGAGGCGCCGGAGAGCGAGTCGGTAGTGCAGCGGATGGAGCTCGCCTACTTCACTTCGACGGTCGACGCGGTCTACCTCAAGAAATATGTCTTTCCCCTTTGGGGGAGGAAGATGACGGGGCACCCTGCCACGCGCGTCGTCCCTGCCGATTTCGCCAAGGTCAGCCCAAATCGGTACCCCTTCTTCATCAATTTCTTCTCCTGCGGGCTCTTCCCCCCTTCTCTGACTTCTTCAACGACATCATGCACACCTACAGATTCCATCTTCTAGATCTTACGCCAAATGCCGTGGCATGCATGGCTCTCTTTGCACACCTGTGCGAGGGCTTTGTCGGAGTACTTCCCAGCACGACGCTCTTCCGCCACTACTTCTCCCCTCGCCTCCAACCAGGGGGCGCCATCTCCGGCTGCACCTCCTGGATCCCAAGGACCTAGGAGAAGGGCACGCATCCGGAGGGTTCCTAGAAGGAGAGGTGGGAGGAGTGGCAGGGCCGGTGGTGCTGGATCAAGGAGAAGGACCCGCAGGAATTCTGCCGAGTTCGTCAGAGCCCGCCAACCCGTCGCAGGGCCTAGAGCGACCTCGACGCCAACAACGAGAAGCTCACGGTTGCCACCACTAGGATCCATCGCCTCACCATGGCCGGGCTCACCCTCGAGATGATCGGGGCCGACTTCATCCGGCGCTGAATCGCTCAGCTACACAACAAGGGGAGGCCGGCTTGGGATTTCAAGAATGTGGCCGACATCATGAGGCTCGAACCTTGCCTGAAGCACAACTTCACAGTGATGGGGCACGCCCATTTCTGTCAAAGGCTCTTTCAGCTTGACGTGAACAGCAACGGCAGGGCTGAGAGGACCAGCAGGGCCGCGAAGGCCGGCAAGGCCGTCAAGGGGCCCTTGTTTGGGTTGCCGGGAGGAGTGGTACCGCTGAGCAACGACTCTCGCCAATCCTCCATCATCGCCATGATCCCGGATTTCAATGCTCATGGCCTTGACCCAGTCCAATGGGGCAGCCGAGCCAACCAGTGGGAGAAGTGGCCAGGAGTTCTGACGAGACACACCTGAGGTGTGGCGCGAGTAGGCCGCGCCGTCTTCTGACCTTCGGTCAACCCGCCGGAATGGGTTCTTGACGTCTGGGAGCTTTTCACTGGTCCCCTTGGCGTATCATTGAATGTGGTTGGCAGATGGACGGACTGGTTCTCCGAGACCATATGAGGCCTACCAGCCCATAGCTGCACCTCGTGTCGTTTGAAGGTGGAAACACCGATCCCCAATCCGCTGCGACCTTGCCAGCCGGGAAGCGGGGGAGGGCGGCGCTCGACTATGTTCAGGTCGAGCCGCCCAAAGATAAGGCGAAACAGACCCTCGCGCCGTGTCGCCGGCCGAAAAACGTGCCACGCGATGTGGTGCGAGGAGATGACATTTACTTGGAGAGGATACAATGGGGACCCACCAGGTCCATAGCCTCACGTACGCAAGTGCCTCCTTATTATTATTATTATTTATTATATATATTATATATATTATATATATATATAACTATAATTTATTTTGCTTCCTCCTGGTTTCCTGACATCACGGTCCCACACCATTGTCAACCTATGTAGACTACTCCCTCCTTTCCGGTTTATAGGGCTTATCTCAAAATTTTAGTTTTTCCATTTTATAAGGCTCAATTTGGTTGTTCCCCATCACATGTTCAGACTTCAAGGTGCATTAAATCATTGCATGCAAGTATTAAGAGAAAACTGACCAATGCATGCACTTTATGCATGCATTGCAATTAATGCATTCGTAAACATAATTTTTTGAGGAAAACAAGAGCATTAATTGGGTGCTTTTGCAAACTACAAAAAATATTCCACCACTCATCATCTACCTTGGTTGGTGAGATTTTTGAATTGAGGGAGTAGTCAATAAACGAGAGAATTGCACAAGAAGCGGCCGACAGCTGGGACCAAGCAGCTCGAGCAGTATTTGTGTTTTTGAGGTGTGAGCACTGCAGAGTTTTTCGGTGGATATTAATTTTTATCCTCTGAACGTGCAATTAAGGTCAAAGGCTATATTCCCACGGTGGTCGAAGGGTTGCACCAGATATTGACATTTTCCGTGCAAAGATGGGGTAGATCCCGTGGTCAAACGCTACAGGGTTAGGCGGGACGGGGGCCCTAGGGGGTAGCAATGCCACCGGAGCGTCGCACCGGGACCTCATACATGCGGGAGGGTGGTGTGGTGGCATGTCCGAAGAGGCGGCACGCGTCTCCGGGGTGTGCCCCCCCTCACGGACGGCGATGACACGGTAGTAGACGTTCTGCGGTAACGATGCGGCGTGAATATTATTAAATACTCGGAAGCGCGATAAAATCATGAGTTTTTTACACGACGTGGGCACATGTGCTGTAGGACTGATGGTAATTTTTCATAATTTTTCATGATGGAGAAGTATCTGAACACTTCCCTCTACGCGGATTGCTCTTCGCGTGTCTACGACTGTGGCCGCGGCCTCCGGGGGCTAGCATGCGCCAAATCTTGCGTAGGCGGCCTCTCACAAGTCTGGAAGTGTTGTGGCGGGTGCAAACGCCAGCACGCGTCGGGTGTGCCCCCCCCCTCTCCGGACGGCGCCGCCGCCGGCACCTGAGGGGGGAAACGGACGCGTCGGGTCTACACGGAGGGGATCTTGCTGTGGGTCTGGCCCGGATGTTGCTCCAAAGTGTTCCTATGGGACTGACCTAACACAACCGGGTGGATACGTCCACTGCTCAAAGCCCGTCCGTGAAGCTTAGAGGCCCAGAGCCCTTGGCGAGGTCCCAGTGCTCAAGAGCCGGTCCGTTTGACAAGTCACGGGGCTAGATTCCGTATCAAAGACGGGACAGGCGGTTAGTGGTGAGGGCGGGACCTATGATAGGAACGGGTAAAAGCGCGGCCCTGGTAGCAATCAGACTAGCCGATTGTACTACCGGAACGCGTTAGGTGGCCTCAATTGTTGTGATAAGCGATACAAGAACAGAGATGACGCCATGGAATGGTGGACCGATTGTAATGGCACCGTTCACGTAGGGGAGTCTTACAGACGTGCTCGACTCTGTGAAGAGTGAGCGCAACATGATTGCTCAAGAGGTATTGTCGTTCATTGCTTCAAACGCAGGAGAGCTCCGCCCGCGTTGAAGCGCCGGATCAGGTGATGAGGAATTACCGCTGTGCTGTCCTTCTTATGCAGATGAATAGTACGTACGCCTACATCTAGCCCCCAGCAGAAATACAGATAGTAGGGAAAAGGTGCCAGGAGGGTTGACGGGATGGCCTTGGGTGCGCGTTACAGAGAAAATAAAGACAACACATCAAGTTCTGGATAGAAAACCCAGACATAGAGCTATCTGGTAATTATTATCAAGGTGTCGACCCGCCACCTCCCGTCGTTCCTTCAAAACCCCAGCAATACCAATCACAACTAGACGTTGGCTTTTACCTTCATCAAAGGGGCCGAACTAGTATAAAACTCTCGTGTCCACTTGTCCGGTTTAACCCCTTCAAGCTAACCCGTAGTGATGGCTCCACGACTAAGTCCTTCCATGAGGACATCTGCCATGACAATTCCACGACAGTTGGCGCCCACCGTGGGGCTATCGCACGATGGTTTCGAGTTCTTGAAGGGCAACTTCGATGGACTGAGGGGATACGCTGTGGGCTGGATGATGAAGAGTCGCCGCGGCAATAGCTCTACATCGACAACGCTGGATGGGGTCCCGTGAGGCTAATTCAATCGAATACGGGTACCGGGTCCCCTTTGGTGGGATTCACGGTCTTCATCGCAAGATCGGCGAACCGGCCCCCGAGCCGGACACCTGCACCGACATCATCGAGACGGCTCGGTGCAAGTTCTTCACCGGTTCAGCCTGAGGCCAGGCATGTTTTCGTGGGTGTCGTCCACGGTTCGGGTTATGAGGAGGAACCGATCTCCGATGGAGAAACCGTAGTCCGTAGTGATGACGAGTCTTCCGGAGAAACCGAATCGCTTTACCAGTTGTACGACGGCCGGATTGAGGGAGGATCCGAGGGCAACAGTATTCCGGATTCCCCCGGTCTGCCAAACCGGGCCGCTGTCTTCATGGCCGGCACACGACCGGTGCCTCATTCATCTACCGCCGCAGCGGTACTCTCCGGTTCAACAACGGCCACGCCAGCAGGTGCAGGAAGCTCGGCGCCGCCTCCGGCCCAAGTCTTGTCTGATTTGTTCGACGCTCTAGCGGCACTGATGTCCGCGGAGGTAGACGCAGCAGCCAGGGATCAGCACGATGCGGAGATTCTAAAGGTGAAAGATCAGATAGCCCAGGCTAAAGCGGACCTGGCAGCAGAGAACGCCAGGATGGCCACAGAGCGGGCCGAGTTGGAAGCACAGGCTTACCGGATTAGACTAGATCAGAATGCTTCAGAAGAGGTCATGAGAAGAAGGTACCGATCACGTCTCCCGTCGGTTTATGAGCCGCAAAATCTTTTCAACACGCCAGGTGCAGGAGCTGGTAACCAACCCGCGCAAACCGAGCGGGGGCACCGGAAGCAGGAGCGCCGGTTCAGCCACGCGCAACAAACCTGCCTCGCCAGAACAACGTTGTATCATCAACGCCGCCCGGGCATTATTCCAACCCGTTGGATAATATTGTGGCCCGGCCTTCACGCCTAGCGGCTCTCCCAACCGACGGCGGAATCACCAGGTGCAGTGGAAGCGCGTCGGTCCAGGGATCTCCTTCAGACAGCACTGAATCAACAGCAAGCGTATTGCACACATGCCGTGAGAGGATTCATTCCACTCCCTGTCCAAGCCGGAGTTATAGCAGACACGTGGAAGACGAACCGGTCGTATCCAGTAGCGCACGTCCATCGAAATTCGCCGCGGGAACAACCCGGCCAGGGGGAGGTGCTAATGCGCAAGATGTTGTGGACCACCGGCAGCACGACGGGGGGCCGAGTTGACAGCTCAGACACGAAGCACGACATCATACTCCTGGTTCACCCCACTGCCTCCGTAGGAGCCAGGGGTAATGTTCAGTTCCCTAGGAGTAATGTTTAACTCCCGCACGGCGTAATGTGCAATTGCCCAAGGATTTCAAGCGACCTCGCAAAGGTACCAAATTACATCCGCCGAGTTGCAGCCAGAGGCGTTGGGTGGAGAGCTATGAGATGGCAATGGAGATGTTAGATGTGGATGAGGCGGTTTGTGCTGAAATATTTCACCATGATGCTGGAAGGAACAGCTCGCACTTGGTTGAAGAGCTTGCCAACCAACTCTATTGACTCATGGGCCGAATTAAAGCGCTGGTTTATCCAGAACTTCAAGGATACGTGCAAGCAGCCGATGTCAATTGTGGATCTGGCCGCTTGTGTCCAAGAGGAAGGGGAGTCCACGACCCATTGGGTTAAACGAAGTCTCTCGACGATTTTTGCATTCGTCAGATCGTATTAATGCAGATACCGCGGTATTAACGTTGGAGGGCAATTGTCGTTTCAAGCCGTTGAAACAGAAGTTAGGAAGGCTCAAACGTCATTGCGACGACATGTCAACACTCATGGCCGCTTT
>NC_053026.1:148461454-148474762 GCF_003073215.2 Triticum urartu | reverse complement strand
CTACGGCACCTCGATTCGAGCACACGTTCAGCTGACGATCCCCGGACTCCGATCCAGCAAAGTGTCGGGGAAGAGTTCCGTCAGCACGACGGCGTGGTGACGATCTTGATGTACTACAGCAGCAGGGCTTCGCCTAAACTCCGCTACAGTATTATCGAGGTATATGGTGGCAGGGGGCACCGCACACGGCTAAGGAATAGATCACGTGGATCAACTTGTGTGTCTAGAGGTGCCCTGCCTCCGTATATAAAGGAGAGAGGGGGGAGGCTGGCCGGCCAAGGGAGGAGGCGCAGGAGAGTCCTACTCCCTCTGGGAGTAGGATTCCCCCCAATCCTAGTCCAACTAGGATCCTCGCGGAGGGGGAAAAGAGAGGAAGGGGGGCCGGCCACCTCTCCTAGTCCTAATAGGACTAGGGGAAGGGGGAGGCGCGCAGCCCATGTAGGGCAGCCCTTCTCTTTTCCACTAAGGCCCATCATGGCCCATTTAGCTCCCGGGGGGTTCCGGTAACCTTCCCGGTACTCCGGTAAAATCCCGATTTCACCCGGAACACTTCCGATATCCAAACATAGGCTTCCAATATATCAATCTTTACGTCTCGACCATTTCGAGACTCCTCGTCATGTCCGTGATCACATCCGGGACTCCGAACAACCTTCGGTACATCAAAATGCATAAACTCATAATATAACTGTCATCGTAACCTTAAGCGTGCGGACCCTACGGGTTCGAGAACAATGTAGACATGACCGAGACATGTCTCCGGTCAATAACCAATAGCGGGACCTGGATGCCCATATTGGCTCCTACATATTCTACGAAGATCTTTATCGGTCAGACCGCATAACAACATACGTTGTTCCCTTTGTCATCGGTATGTTACTTGCCCGAGATTCGATCGTCGGTATCCAATACCTAGTTCAATCTCGTTACCGGCAAGTCTCTTTACTCGTTCCGTAATACATCATCTCGCAACTAACTCATTAGTTGCAATGCTTGCAAGGCTTAGTGATGTGCATTACCGAGAGGGCCCAGAGATACCTCTCCGACAATCGGAGTGACAAATCCTAATCTCGAAATACGCCAACCCAACACTACCTTTGGAGACACCTGTAGAGCTCCTTTATAATCACCCAGTTACGTTGTGACGTTTGGTAGCACACAAAGTGTTCCTCCGGTATCGGGAGTTGCATAATCTCATAGTCATAGGAACATGTATAAGTTATGAAGAAAGCAATAGCAACATACTAAACGATCGGGTGCTAAGCTAATGGAATGGGTCATGTCAATCAGATCATTCAACTAATGATGTGACCTCGTTAATCAAATAACAACTCATTGTTCATGGTTAGGAAACATAACCATCTTTGATTAACGAGCTAGTCAAGTAGAGGCATACTAGTGACACTCTGTTTGTCTATGTATTCACACATGTATTATGTTTCCGGTTAATACAATTCTAGCATGAATAATAAACATTTATCATGATATAAGGAAATAAATAATAACTTTATTATTGCCTCTAGGGCATATTTCCTTCAGTCTCCCACTTGCACTAGAGTCAATAATCTAGATTACACTGTAATGATTCTAACACCCATGGAGCTTGGTGCTGATCATGTTTTGCTCGTGGAAGAGGCTTAGTCAACGGGTCTGCAACATTCAGATCCGTATGTATCTTGCAAATCTCTATGTCTCCCACCTGGACTAGATCCCGGATGGAATTGAAGCGTCTCTTGATGTGCTTGGTTCTCTTGTGAAATCTGGATTCCTTTGCCAAGGCAATTGCACCAGTATTGTCACAAAAGATTTTCATTGGACCCGATGCACTAGGTATGACACCTAGATCGGATATGAACTCCTTCATCCAGACTCCTTCGTTGCGCTGCTTCCGAAGCAGCTATGTACTCCGCTTCACATGTAGATCCCGCTACGACGCTTTGTTTAGAACTGCACCAACTGACAGCTCCACCGTTTAATGTAAACACGTATCCGGTTTGCGATTTAGAATCGTCCGGATCAGTGTCAAAGCTCGCATCAACGTAACCTTTTACGATGAGCTCTTTGTCACCTCCATATACGAGAAACATATCCTTAGTCCTTTTCAGGTATTTCAGGATGTTCTTGACCGCTGTCCAGTGATCCACTCCTGGATTACTTTGGTACCTCCCTGCTAGACTTATAGCAGGCACACATCAGGTCTGGTACACAGCATTGCATACATGATAGATCCTATGACTGAAGCATAGGGAACATCTTTCATTTTCTCTCTATCTTCTGCATTGGTCGGGCATTGAGTCTTACTCAATTACACCTTGTAACACAGGCAAGAACCCTTTCTTTGCTTGATCCATTTTGAACTTCTTCAAAATTTTGTCAAGGTATGTGCTTTGTGAAAGTCCAATTAAGCGTCTTGATCTATTCTATAGATCTTAATGCCTAATATGTAAGCAGCTTCACCGAGGTCTTTCATTGAAAAACTCTTATTCAAGTATCCTTTATGCTATCCAGAAATTCTATATCATTTCCAATTAGTAATATGTCATCCACATATAATATCAGAAATGCTACAGAGCTCCCACTCACTTCTTGTAAATACAGGCTTCTCCAAAAGTCTGTATAAAACCAAATGCTTTGATCACACTATCAAACGTTTATTCCAACTCCGAGAAGCTTGCACCAGTCCATAAATGGATCGCTGGAGCTTGCACACTTTGTTAGCTCCCTTTGGATCGACAAAACCTTCCAGCTGCATCATATACAACTCTTCTTGCAAAAATCCATTCAGGAATGCAGTTTTGACATCCATCTGCCAAATTTCATAATCATAAAATGCGGCAATCGCTAACATGATTCGGACAGACTTAAGCATCGCTACGGGTGAGAAAGTCTCATCGTAGTCAATCCCTTGAACTTGCCAAAAACCTTTTGCGACAAGTCGAGCTTTGTAGACAGTAATATTACCGTCAGCGTCAGTCTTCTTATTGAAGATCCATTTATTCTCAATTGCTTGCCGATCATTGGGCAAGTCAACCAAAGTCCATACTTTGTTCTCATACATGGATCCCATCTCAGATTTCATGGCTTCAAGCCACTTTGCGGAATCTGGGCTCACCATCGCTTCTTCATAGTTCGTAGGTTCATCATGATCTAGTAGCATGACTTCCAGAACTGGATTACCGTACCACTCTGGTGCGGATCTTACTCTGGTTGATCTACGAGGTTCAGTAGTATCTTGTTCTGAAGTTTCATGATCATTATCATTAACTTCCTCACTTATTGGTGTAGGTGTCGCAGAAACAATTCTGTGATGTACTACTTTCCAATCAAGGGAGCAGGTACAGTTACCTCGTCAAGTTCTACTTTCCTCCCACTCACTTCTTTCGAGAGAAACTCCTTCTCTAGAAAGGATCCATTCTTAGCAACGAATGTCTTGCCTTCGGATCTGTGATAGAAGGTATACCCAACAGTTTCCTTTGGGTATCCTATGAAGACACATTTCTCCGATTTGGGTTCGAGCTTATCAGGTTGAAGCTTTTTCACATAAGCATCGCAGCCCCAAACTTAAGAAACGACAACTTTGGTTTCTTGCCAAACCACAGTTCATAAGGCGTCGTCTCAACGGATTTTGATGGTGCCCTATTTAACGTGAATGCGGCCGTCTCTAGAGCATAACCCCAAAATGATAGCGGTAAATCAGTAAGAGACATCATAGATCGCACCATATCTAGTAAAGTACGATTACGACGTTCGGACACACCATTACGCTGTGGTGTTCCGGGTGGCGTGAGTTGCGAAACTATTCCACAGTTTTCAAATGTACACCAAACTCGTAACTCAAATATTCTCCTCCACGATCAGATCGTAGAAACTTTATTTTCTTGTTACGATGATTTTCAACTTCACTCTGAAATTCTTTGAACTTTTCAAATGTTTCAGACTTATGTTTCATTAAGTAGATATACCCAATATCTGCTTAAATCATCTGTGAAGGTGAGAAAATAACGATATCCGCCACGAGCCTCAATATTCATCGGACCACATACATCGGTATGTATGATTTCCAACAAATCTGTTGCTCTCTCCATAGTACCGGAGAACGGTGTTTTAGTCATCTTGCCCATGAGGCACGGTTCGCAAGTACCAAGTGATTCATAATCAAGTGGTTCCAAAAGTCCATCAGTATGGAGTTTCTTCATGCGCTTTATACCGATATGACCTAAACGACAGTGCCACAAATAAGTTGCACTTTCATTATCAACTCTGCATCTTTTGGCTTCAACATTATGAATATGTGTATTACTACTATCGAGATTCAATAAGAATAGACCACTCTTCAAGGGTGCATGACCATAAAAGATATTACTCATATAAATAGAACAACCATTATTCTCTGATTTAAATGAATAACCGTCTCGCATTAAACAAGATCCAGATATAATGTTCATGCTCAACGCTGGCACCAAATAACAATTATTTAGGTCTAATATTAATCCCGAAGGTAGATGTAGAGGTAGCGTGCCGACCCGATCACATCGACTTTGGAACCGTTTCCCACGCGCATCGTCACCTCGTCCTTTGCCAGTGCCCGCTATCCGTAGTCCCTGTTTCAAGTTGCAAATATTAGCAACAGAACCAGTATCAAATACCCAGGTGCTACTGCGAGCATTAGTAAGGTACACATCAATAACATGTATATCACATATACCTTTGTTCACCTTGCCATCCTTCTTATCCGCCAAATACTTGGGGCAGTTCCGCTTCCAGTGACCAGTCTGCTTGCAGTAGAAGCACTCAGTTTCAGGCTTAGGTCCAGTTTTGGGTTTCTTCTCTTGAGTAGCAACTTGCTTGCCGCTCTTTTTGAAGTTCCCCTTCTTCTTCCCTTTGCCCTTTTTCTTGAAACTAGTGGTCTTATTGACCATCAACACTTGATGCTCCTTCTTGATTTCTACCTCCGCAGCTTTCAGCATCGCGAAGAGCTCGGGAATAGTCTAGTTCATCCCTTGCATATTATAGTTCATCACGAAGCTCTTGTAGCTTGGTGGCAGTGATTGAAGAATTCTGTCAATGACGCTATCATCTGGAAGATTAATTCCCAATTGTATCAAGTGATTATTATACCCAAACATTTTGAGTATATGCTCACTGACAGAACTGTTCTCCTCCATCTTGCAGCTATAGAACTTATTGGAGACTTCATATCTCTCAATCCGGGCATTTGGTTGAAATATTAACTTCAACTCCTGAAACATCTCATATGCTCCATGACGTTCAAAACGTCATTGAAGTCCCGATTCTAAGCCGTAAAGCATGGCACACTGAACTATCGAGTAGTCATCAGCTTTGCTCTGCCAGACGTTCATAACATCCGGCGTTGCTCCTGCAGCAGGCCTGGCACCCAGCGGTGCTTCCAGGACGTAATTCTTCTGTGCAGCAAGGAGGATAATCCTCAAGTTACGGACCCAGTCCGTGTAATTGCTGCCATCATCTTTCAACTTTGCTTTCTCAAGGAACGCATTAAAATTCAACGGAACAACAACACGAGCCATCTATCTACAATCAAACATAAACAAGCAAGATACTAATCAGGTACTAAGTTTCATGATAAATTTAAGTTCAGTTAATCAAGTTAATTAAAGAACTCCCACTTAGATAGACATCCCTCTAATCCTCTAAGTGATTACGTGATCCAAATCAACTAAACCATAACCGATCATCACGTGAGATGGAGTAGTTTTCAATGGTGAACATCGTTATGTTGATCATATCTACTATATGATTCACGCTCGACCTTTCGGTCTCCGTGTTCCGAGGCCATATCTGTATATGCTTGGCTCGTCAAGTATAACCTGAGTATTCCGCATGTGCAACTGTTTTGCACCCGTTGTATTTGAACGTAGAACCTATCACACCCGATCATCACGTGGTGTCTCAGCACGAAGAACTTTCGCAACGGTGCATACTCAGGGAGAACACTTCTTGATAATTTAGTGAGAGATCATCTTATAATGCTACCGTCAATCAAAGCAAGATAAGATGCATAAAAGGATAAACATCACATGCAATCAATATAAGTGATATGATATGGCAATCATCATCTTGTGCTTGTGATCTCCATCTCCGAAGCACCGTCGTGACCACCATCGTCACCGGCGTGATACCTTGATCTCCATCGTAGCATCGTTGTCGTCTCTCCAAGCTTATGCTTCCACGACTATCACTACCGCTTAGTAATAAAGTAAAGCATTACATCGCGATTTCATTGCATACAATAAAGCGACAACCATAAGGCTCCTGCCAGTTGCCGATAACTCGGTTACAAAACATGATCATCTCATACAATAAAATTCAGCATCATATCTTGACCATATCACATCACAACATGCCCTGCAAAAACAAGTTAGATGTCCTCTACTTTGTTGTTGCAAGTTTTACGTGGCTGCTACGGGCTTAAGCAAGAACCAATCTCACCTACGCATCAAAACCACAATGATAGTTTGTCAAATAGACTCCGTTTTAACCTTCGCAAGGACCGGGCGTAGCCATACTCGGTTCAACTAAAGTTGGAGAGACAGTCGCCCGCAAGCCACCTATGTGCAAAGCACGTCGGGGGAACCGGTCTCGCGTAAGCGTACGCGTAAGGTTGGTCCGGGTCGTCTCGTCCAACAATGCTGCCGAACCAAAGTATGACATGCTGGTAGGCAGTATGACTTATATCGCCCACAACTCACTTGTGTTCTACTCGTGCATATAACATCAACATAAATAACCTAGGCTCGGATGCCATTGTTGGGTTTCGTAGTAATTTCAAAAATTGTCCTACGCACACGCAAGATCATGTGATGCATAGCAACGAGAGGGGAGAGTGTTGTCTACGTACCCAACGCAGACCGACTGCGGAAGCGCTGACACAACGTAGAGGAAGTAGTCGTACGTCTTCACGATCCAACCGATCAAGCACCGAAACTACGGCACCTCCGAGTTCGAGCACACGTTCAGCTCGATGACGATCCCCGGACTCCGATCCAGCAAAGTGTCGGGGAAGAGTTCCGTCAGCACGACGGCGTGGTGACGATCTTGATGCACTACAGCAGCAGGGCTTCGCCTAAACTCCGCTACAGTATTATCGAGGACTATGGTGGCAGGGGGCACCGCACACGGCTAAGGAATAGATTACGTGGATCAACTTGTGTGTTCTAGGGTGCCTCTACCTCAGTATATAAAGGATCAAAGGGGGGGAAGGCTGGCCGGCCACAAGGGGTGCGCCAGGAGAGTCCTACTCCCTCTGGGAGTAGGATTCCCCCCCAATCCTAGTTGGAATAGGATTCGCGGAGGGGGAAAAGAGAGAGAGGGGGACGGCCACCTCTCCTAGTCCTAATAGGACTAGGGGAAGGAGGAGGCGCGCAGCCCATGTAGGGCTGCCTCTTCTCTTTTCCACTAAGACCCATCATGGCCCATTTAGCTCCCGGGGGGTTCCGGTAACCTTCCCGGTACTCCGGTAAAATCCCGATTTCACCCGGAACACTTCCGATATCCAAACATAGGCTTCCAATATATCAATCTTTACGTCTCGACCATTTCGAGACTCCTCGTCATGTCCGTGATCACATCCGGGACTCCGAACAACCTTCGGTACATCAAAATGCATAAACTCATAATATAACTGTCATCGTAACCTTAAGCGTGCGGACCCTACGGGTTCGAGAACAATGTAGACATGACCGAGACATGTCTCCGGTCAATAACCAATAGCGGGACCTGGATGCCCATATTGGCTCCTACATATTCTACGAAGATCTTTATCGGTCAGACCGCATAACAACATACGTTGTTCCCTTTGTCATCGGTATGTTACTTGCCCGAGATTCGATCGTAGGTATCCAATACCTAGTTCAATCTCGTTACCGGCAAGTCTCTTTACTCGTTCTGTAATACATCATCTCGCAACTAACTCATTAGTTGCAATGCTTGCAAGGCTTATGTGATGTGCATTACCGAGAGGGCCCAGAGATACCTCTCCGACAATCGGAGTGACAAATCCTAATCTCGAAATACGCCAACCCAACATCTACCTTTGGAGACACCTGTAATGCTCCTTTATAATCACCCAGTTACGTTGTGACGTTTGGTAGCACCCAAAGTGTTCCTCCGGTAAACGGGAGTTGCATAATCTCATAGTTATAGGAACATGTATAAGTCATGAAGAAAGCAATAGCAACACACTAAACGATCGGGTGCTAAGCTAATGGAATGGGTCATGTCAATCAGATCATTCAACTAATGATGTGACCTCGTTAATCAAATAACAACTCATTGTTCATGGTTAGGAAACATAACCATCTTTGATTAACGAGCTAGTCAAGTAGAGGCATGCTAGTGACACTTTGTTTGTCTATGTATTCACACATGTATTATGTTTCCGGTTAATACAATTCTAGCATGAATAATAAACATTTATCATGATTATAAGGAAATAAATAATAACTTTATTATTGCCTCTAGGGCATATTTCCTTCATATGGGTATATATGGGAGGAACAAGTACGTCGGTGGACTCCGGGCTGTCCATGAGGCAGGGGGCGCGCCCATGGGGGTGGGCGCCCCCCACCCTCGTGGGCAGCCCGGGACTCTCCTGGTCCATCTCCGACTCCGTGGGCTTCTTCTGGTCAATTGGACTCCGTTTGATTTTCCTTTTCTGCGATACTCTAAAACAAGGAAAAAACAGAAACTGGCACTGGGCTCTGGGTTAATAGGTTAGTCCCAAAAATAATATAAAAGTGTATAATAAAGCCATAAACATCCAAAACAGATAATATAATAGCATGGAACAATCAAAAATTATAGATACGTTGGAGACGTATGAACACCCGACCCCCATCCTCCTCCTCCTTCCACATCCCACATGCCCCGACCGCCGGCGCGAGCGCGATACCTTCCACCCAAATCACCGACCCCTCTGCCAAATAAGTGCCGGCCTAAGCCATGGTGCACGCAGTATAGCCAGGACCTCAAGGAGCATTTGGCAGCGGAGAAGCAAATCGCGGCCGCACGCGCGGATGAGGTCGCGATGGCTGCTATTCATGCCGACCCCCAGATCTTGGAGGAGCACCTTGCCAATTGCTAGCTATGCCGGTTAAGCATGCTCGGTTTACCCGTTGCATGTGCTGCTCCTGCCTTTCCTTCTTAAAATCTAGTGAATTGTGCTATCTAATTTCACCATGCAATCTATTGCTCTTGTGTATATGTTCTATATGTCGTGCAGTGTGGTGCTCACTTATTAACTGTTTTGTTAATTAGTTATCTTCTTCAGTTAACTGTTTGGTTCAATTCTGCAAATGTGATGTTCGATTCTTCAGGCTGCAATTTTGTATTGTCTTCCACGTGAGAAATAAATCGAATTTATCTTTACAAAATTGTGGGTGCATTCTGTTATTGTATACCATGTGAGGAATAAATTGAATTTGGCTGTAGTAAATACCTGAGAAACAAATACAATTGCTACAATTGCTTGTAGTTAACGGTTTGGTTAACTCTCTGATCTTCTATTAGGAGTATGTTATATTGTGCAATGTAGTGCTCAGTTAATGTTTGGTTCATTTGTTGTGGTGTTTAGTTAACTGCTTGGTTCAATGTTATAGTGTGCAATGTGGTGCTCGATCAATGTTTGGTTCATTTGTTGTGGTGTTTAGTTAACTGCTTGGTTCAATTCTGCAATGTGATGTCCAATTGTTGAGGGTAGAATTTTGTATAGTTGTGCATGTGAGGAATAAATTGAATTTGGCTGCACTTAATACATGAGAAACATATACAAGTGCTATATTTCCTAGTTCTTAATCATGTTTGGTTTGGGTAAATGGGTTTTCTGTGTGGCTTTAATTAATATGATGAATCTGCAATGTGCTTATTTTTCATCAAAATATTTTACTGATAGCATGCGAACTCTTACTGAACCTGATGACTAACTACCGTATATGTGTTGCAGGGAAACAAGGGGAAGCACTGAGGTTTACAATCGAGGTTAGCACATGCATGGTTCGTTGTCTAATAGCACATTATTGTGAAATTGCAGGAACCATTCTAATATTTTGGTTTTTAACAATTTAGTCTTGCACATGTAGGTCCTGCTGTCAGAGGTTTTGACCCACTGTTCGACCCTTTTTACATGGGGGGAAATGAGTTCTCCATGAACATCAATCAAATCAAGAAACTCAGAAAGATTGTTAGGATAAAAAAATTAGCGACAAAAAACAACAAGATCTTTGTCTGCACAATGAAGAAGACATCAGTTCACTACAAGATGGTACTAACTATTATACCTTGCCTTTTTTTATTCCTTTGCCCCATTTCCAATATAGAGAAGATATTTATGCACATCCTTGTTTTCAGGCCTTTCCAAAGCATTTCACTGATGATTACCTCTCAAACCAGCTCTATGGTCAGGAGACGAGGAATGTTTTCATACAACACCCACGGTTCAACATTGAAGTGTTCCTGAAGAGGTCGAAGGATGAACGGTCAATCATCCACAGGCACTGGCCTAAAGTTGCAAAGACCTTCAACATGAATGAAGGCTCAATATTCGCCTTCCGCTTCAACAGTTTTCCAGATGAGATGCATCTGTCTATATACCATCTATGATACTAATTTCGAAAGGTTCTACATGTTGCATGTGGAACTTGCTGCTGGTGCAGTTGTGTAATGGGGTAGCTGAGTGCTGAAGTTATATCATGTTGTACTCTAATGTATTTCAATTATGAAATTCTTCTTCCTTAATATGGAAATGAAATATATTGTGTGCTTAATATGAATGTCAATTAGATTATTAAATGCATTATTAATAATATGGCAATTAGCCTGCTAATGGTGAATTAGCCCGCTATTGGGTTTTGATATTGCAAACGGTTGTTGAAAAAATACTGTGGGCGATGACCTCAGGTAACGCACACAATTTCTAGGAATAAACAGTGTTGGATCAATGAACAATCACACACGACTTTCTCTTGAAAACTGTTCGCGTTAGGCCACCTTGTGCAAATGTTTACCACATAAAAACTGTGTGTCATGGACAGCCTTTGCCACACAGTTTCTTCTACGGACCGTGTGTGCTACATTTAATAATGCAAATGATTTAACGGGAAAAATTGTGTGTGATGTACCTGTGAACGGAAACGTTTTCCTTGGAGCAACTGTTTGGGATGTGCATACGAATGGAAACGTTTAGCGGGGACTGACTGTGTGGGATGTACTTGCGACCAGAAACAATTTCGCCGTATAATTGTATTTTTTAGCTCTACTATACGTATTTCCGTATTTGAGTGCTCGCCGGTCGCACACGACCTCATTTTGCCGAACGTGTGTGCTAGGAGGACATACCCCCAACGGTTTCTGGGTTGTGTGAGAAGGACCTCCCTATTGCCCACACTCACTTGGCGACGGTTCCAAATGCCGTCGCAGAAAGGGGTAAAAACGTTTGTTTAGGACCGACGCGCACTAGTGTCTACTACTGTGGGTGGTATGGAGATGCAATTTTATGATTAACATCATACTTAGCAAGCATTTTACGAAAAGCACCATGAATAAAATGTGAGCCACCATCAGTCATTAAGTATCTAGATTAAATATGTTAGGGACTCCAAACCTCGGAAAATAACTTCTTTAAGCATCTTAATAGAGGTGTTATGATCAACACTACTAGTTGTAATAGCTTCTACCCACTTAGTAACATAATCAACAGCAACTAAAATATGTGTATACCCATTAGAGGAAGGAAACGGTCCCATATAATCAAAGCTCCAAACATCAAATGGTTCAATAACAAGTGAATAGTTCATAGGCATTTCTTGACGTCTACTAATATTACCAATTCTTTGACATTCATCACAGGACACGACAAACTTACAGGCATCTTTGAAAAGAGTAGGCCAATAAAAACCGGATTGCAATACCTTATGTGCAGTTCTATCTCCAGCGTGGTGTCCTCCATAAGCCTCGGAGTGACACTTGCGTAGGATCTGTTCCTGTTCATGCTCAGGTACACAACGTCTAATAACACCATCTACTCCTTCTTTATAAAGGTGGGTCATCCCAGAAGTAATGTCTTAAATCATAGAAAAACTTTTTCTTTTGCTGGTATGTGAAACTAGGTGGTATAAATTTAGCAACAATGTAATTAGCATAATCAGCATACCATGGAGCAGTACGAGAAGCATTTATGACAGCTAATTGTTCATCGGGAAAACTATCATAAATAGGGAGTGGGTCATCAAGAACATTTTCTAACCTAGACAAGTTGTCTGCAACGGGCTCAGCTCCCTTCCTATCAATAATATGCCAATCAAATTCTTGTAGCAAGAGAACCCATCTAATAAGTCTAGGTTTAGCATCTTTCTTTTCTATAAGGTATTTAATAGTAGCATGATTAGTCTGAACAGTTACTTTAGAATCAACAATATAAGGTCCGAACTTATCACAAGCAAATACAACTGCTAAAAATTCTTTTTCAGTAGTAGCATAATTTCTCTGGGCACTGTCTAGAGTTTTACTAGCATATTGGATAACATGTAATTTCTTATCAACTCTTTGTCCTAGAACAGCACCTACAACATAATCACTAGCATCACACATAATTTCAAAGGGTAAATCCAATCAGGTGGCTGAACAATAGGTGCAGAAATCAAGGCTTTCTTAAGTATTTCAAATGCTTCTACACAATCATCATCAAAGACAAAAGGAACATCTTTTTGTAAGAGATTAGTCAGAGGCCTAGAAATTTTTGAGAAGTCTTTAATGAACCTCCTATAAAAACCGGCATTACCAAGGAAACTTCTTATACCTTTAATGTCCTTAGGACACGATATCTTTTCAATAACATCAAATTTAGCTTTATCAACTTCAATGCCTCTTTCAGAAATTTTATGCCCCAAGACAATACCTTCATTAACCATAAAGTGGCACTTCTCCCAATTCAAGACAAGATTAGTTTCTTCACATCTCTGCAAAACTCGATCAAGGTTGCTTAAGCAATCATCAAAAGAAGTTCCATACATGGAGAAATCATCCATGAAAACCTCAACAATCTTTTCAGAAAAGTCAGAGAATATAGCAGTCATACATCTTTGAAAGGTAGCAGGTGCATTACATAAACCAAAAGGCATACGTCTATAAGCGAAGGTACCAAAAGGGCAAGTAAAAGTGGTGTTTTCCTGATCCTCTTTCGACACAGGTATTTGAGAGAAACCATAATAACTGTCTAGAAAGCAAAAAATGTGTATGTTTCGATAATATTTCTAGCATTTGATCAATAAAAAGGTA
>NC_053026.1:148384362-148460454 GCF_003073215.2 Triticum urartu | reverse complement strand
TGGGTAGGAGAAGGGTAGTGAGGTGGAGCTGCAGCAAGCACTAAGCAATATGGTGGCTAACATACGCAGATAAGAGCGAGAAGAGAAGCAACGCAACAGCCGTGAAGCTAGAAGTGATCAAGAAGTGATCCTGAAACTACTTACGCACAAACATAACTCCAAAACCGTGTTCACTTCCCGGACTTTGCCGAAAAGAGACCATCATGGCTACACACGCAGTTGATGCATTTTAATTAAGTTAAGTGTCAAGTTCTCTACAACCGGATATTAACAAATTCCCATCTACCACATAACCGCCGGCACGGATCTCGAAAGTTTATACCCTGCAGGGGTGTCCCAACTTAGCCCATCACAAGGTCTCACGGTCAACGAAGGATATTCCTTCTCCCGGAAAGACCCGATCAGTCTTGGAAACGCGGTTACAAGACATTTCGACAATGGTAAAATAAGACCAGCAAAGCCGCCCGATGTGCCGACAAATCCCGATAGGAGTCGCATGTATCTCGTTCTTAGGGCACACCGGATGGGCAAGATGTCGGGTTGGCATAGACCCTGGTTGTCTAGGTGGTGCCGTACATCGCCCAGTTTGGACCAACACTCGAAGGAGCACTGGCCCGGGGGTTTAAAATAAAGATGACCATTGAGTCTGCAGAACCCAAGGGAAAAAGGCTTAGGTGGCAAATGTTAAAACCAAGGTTGGGCCTTGCTGGAGGAGTTTTATTCAGAGTGAACTGTCAAGGGGTTCCCATAACACCCAACCGCATAAGGAACACAAAATCAAGGAACATAACACCGGTATGACGGAAACTAGGACGGCAAGAGTGGAACAAAACACCAGGTATAAGGCCGAGCCTTCCACCCTTACCAAGTATATAGATGCATTAATTAAAATAAGATATATTGTGATATCCCAACATAAACATGTTCCAACATGGAACAAACTTCAACTTCACCTGCAACTAGAAACGCTATAAGAGGGGCTGAGCAAAAGCGGTAACATAGCCAAACAACAGTTTGCTAGGAAGGTGGGTTAGAGTCTTGACATGGCAATATGGGAGGCATGATAAACAAGTGGTAGGTAGCGCGACATAGCGATAGAGCGAACAACTAGCAAGCAAAGATAGAAGTGATTTTGAGGGTATGGTCATCTTGCCTGAGATCCCACAAGGAAGAAGAACGAGTCCATGAAGAAGACAAACGGACGTAGTCGAACGGATCCTCACAAACGCAATGTTACCGGAACTAACATGAAGAAGCAACACCGGAAAGAAGAAAACAACATGGTAAACACACAAGCATAAACATGGCATGATGCAGAAACAAGGATGATGCATGTCCAGTTTAAATATGCATGGCATGGCAAAGTGCACAAACAAAACTACAAGTTAAGTGGAGCTCAATATGCAACGAGTGCATATTGACGAAACACCACATCAATTATTTAGTTCACTCCCGATTATGTATCCAACGAAATTAAATGCTCTTAACATGGCAAGAGGTGAAACATGAGTAAAAAACACAGTTAGGCATTTTAAATGAGGCCTGAAACATCAAACAACAATTTCGGTAAATCCTCATGTGCATTAGCAATTTAATGCAACAACAATTTTAAACATTCTTGATGTTGTTATCATGATGCGGATGACATGTGCAAGTTTATGCAATTTTATGAAAATATTGACATGAGCATGTTATGAAGAATTTGTCATCGTGGCGGAAATGAAAGGGGTGCCACGGCAATGAATCCGAAAATCATGCCACGGCAACATATCGGTTCCGGTAGCTCACAGGGATACTAGTGCAAAGGAAATGTGACGGGACCGTGTCATGCAAGGATGGTGGGGTGATCCCGGATACCGGGTTCCCACAGATCGACAGCGTGGCAAACGAGGAGGAACGTGCAAGGACATCTCGTACACGGAGCAAACAAGTGGTGCATCTCATACAACACATGCATTCGTTCACGGGCGTCGTCTCGGCATTATACCTTCAAAGCGTGCGTTTCGAAGCGAATCGGTTCGAGTTCGATGGGATGTAGACGGAAGTAGTTGTACACTCGGTCCACGGCGACGATAGTGGAAGTAGTGGTTCACGCGACGGTAGTTGAACTTGACGCTTGTGTTACACGGGTCTTCGGCGACGGTCGTCGTACACGGTTCATAGATGTTCGGGTCTTCCGTAGAGGTACTCGACTCATCCCGGATGTGTAGTCGTACACGCACGCAGATGAACTTGGCGGGTCCTCAACGTCCTGGTACTTGGCGTTCGGTGCGGTACTTGTCAAGCAAGAGCCGAAGTCATGGTACTAGGCGAATCCGAAGGGGTACTTGGCAATCGACGGGCGTCGTGGTACTTGCCGAAATCCTCATCGGATGTAGTTGAACATTTTGAAACGGAACTTGGCGCATCTGAAATCTGCGGGCGTCGTTGTCCAACATGACAAATCGAACTGGCTGCAATTGAAGGTAGTAGGGCTTGCAGTTGTTATGCTCGCGGAATAAGATGCGGGGGAAGTCAACGCGGGGCTGGGCATGGCCTGAAGCAAAAGTGGCTGCGCCGTTCAACGACAAGTGCAGCGACGCGTGGATCCATGGGCGGCAGCACGGAAGAGCTAGGCGTTGGGGAGGGTTCGTAGCGACGACAGCGGCTTCCCAAGGGGCGGCGACGTCCATGGCCTCTGATGCATGCGGGTCAGTCGCCGGTGGCGAGGTCACTGGGGCGGTAGGGTTGCGAGGAGGCAAAACAGAGGACGTGGAGTCCGGAGGTGGTCCTCGTTGATGATGGAGGGACGCAGGCGCAAGCGGGATGTTGGGCGCGCGGCGCATGGGAGCTTCGTGGGGTATATGGCGGGGACGCGGGGTCGAGCTGCGGCTGGTCGCATGCTCCGGCGCGGGCGGAACTAGCAGCGAGGAGGAAAAGGGAGCAGGGGCGCGCGACTGGGGAAGGAAGGCGGTGGGGATCAGAGGGCGCTAGTCCATGGCAGCTGCGGGCGTGCCGGCGCTGGTGGGAGTAGGAGGTGGGGCAGGAGGGAGAGAAGCCGTGGGGCGGAGCTGATGGAAAAAGGAGGTCGGGCGCTGGAGGGAGAAGAAGATCGAGACGAGGGGAAAGGGGATCGAGTAGAGGCCCTTGGCGGCACTGAGGGAACGAGGGAAGGGAGCGAGATGGTGATCAGGAGGGGAGAGTGTTAGGGTTAGGTAGCGGCTGAGCCTAGGTGGGATGGGCCTGCGCTGGAGTTGGGCCTAGGGAGGCCCAGTTGGGCTGCTGCACTACTCCTCTCCTTCTCTCTTAATTCTTTTTCCATTTTAAAACAAAACAGAAAAAGAGAAATAAAAGGAAGAGAAGGTAGGGGTGGAATTTGCGCATGGGGATAATTTTCACGGACTCGTAAAAATGTGCACAGTCCACGAAAAATAGGAGAGGCATGATTGAAAGATGTTACTCGAACTCATTTTGAATTGGGTTTGAACTAGGACTTGGTTTCAGAAGTGTCCAAAAATGTTCGGATTTTTGGTGGAGCTCCGGAATATGATGAAAGAATATATGGCAATGTTGGAGACCAAGAATTAAGATAGCAAAGGCATTGGGATATTTTGCAAGTGTGTTTATGGGTGATTCCAAATTATTGGAATATATTTTTTATAGCTCCCTAAAATATTGGGAGAATATGTTTTAAAGAGAAATCACCATAGTGAATATCCCTCGATTTAAATGAATCGAAGATCCATACAATTTAATTGGATGAGTTTTAAGAAGAGGTGCAAGATGAAATGATGCAGTGCACATGATGCAAAAAAGTAAGCAACGAACCAAACAAATCACACGACGAATCTCGAAAACCATGGAAGGCATCTGAAGCTCCGGTCTTGGGGCGTTACAACACTCCACCACTAGAAGAGGATCTCATTCCGAGATCTAGGATGGCACCAGAGAGAAACGAAAGAGGAAGAGAAGAGGTAAAACTAAGTTGCTTCTTTGACAAGCGATTGAAACCAAAGAACCTTGATAGGTTGAAAAAATTGAAGGAAAGAATACAACAAAGATGAACAAAGTTGAAAACACTCCATTAGAAAAGAGGAACAAGGAACATTATGTGAACCTTGTAGGTTAAAAAACATAATTAATGTTTTACAATGGACAAGAGGTACATGCAAGCACTCCGGTTCGAACGAGATGCAAGACTTGATAAGACGAAAAGAACTTGATCAGAGGACACAACACTCCGGTTAAAACAAGATAGAGAAGGCATAGGAATGATATAATTTGGATAGCACTCCAGTAGAAAGGAGAGGAAAACTTGATAAGATGAAAAGAAATTGAAGAGATGACACAACACTCCGGTTGAATGGATAAGCAAATGAAAGAATATGGTCTTCACAATCCGAGATGATGAGTGAAGAGAGCAACATCACTATGCCTCCGGAAGAAGTGAAAGAATGGAATGGAATGAATGGAGGGAAACAAGATCTTGAGAGCACACGCTTACAACAAATGCTAGAACGAAGTTGTTGGATTATCACCAACGAAAGGTTAAGCTTATATCACCGGGAGGATAAATGAAGAACTAGGGTCATTTATACGCACCATAAATATCAACAATCCTTAGGGAAGGCTTTAGGTGAAATATACCCCAAGATAACTCCAACGAAGAGATTGATGAATTGAGAAAAGCTCATGCTCGAAGAAATTGATGGGTTTAACTATCTCATTCTTGACAACTGTTGAATCATGACACACGAAGGGAAATTGTCAAGAGTGACATAACACCACCTCAAAAGATAAGGTATAAAGAATTGCACTTTGAAATGCAAGAAGAAGAATACATGAACTCCTTAGAACAAAACATGTGTTGAGCACCATGTTTATTTGAGAGTATAGCTTGGTAGATCTGAACTTCGAAAGAGATCTTGAAGAACAATTGCAGAATGAAAAGAATCCTTGACGAACCACCATGTAGAAAACTCTCAAATAACTCTGGATAGATAAAAAGAAGGTCGCAAGAAAAGGAAGCTTGAATAGAATAAGATGAATCCTTGCATTGATTAGATTGAGCTTTGCGACGAGATAATGCGGAAAACTTGGAACTCTGGAAAAGAAAAGATGAAGCATCTCGAATCGAGAAATGTGAAATGATGAAGAACTCTAGAAAGAAGAAACTAGATCACTTGGATGAAACAAGAATAAGAATTATGTTATGCGTATCCTTCACTAATTTAAATTGATGACAAGCAGCAGATTTGGCATACTACTTATTCTCATTGGAAAGGATTGAGGAAAGATATAGCGCAAACTTGAGAAGGTCTTCGATGAACCACCGGTAGGATTGAAATAACGAATAAATTGATATGAAAACAAAGGAAGAGAAATCTTGAACAAACCACCGTAAGAATTGAAAACAAACAAAGTAAAGGGGTGCATCAAGATGCAAGAGAACGAAGAGATCGCGAACTGATTAGAGAAAACTTGAATGATGCACGGGTAAGTTTTTGGAGAACAATAGCTAAAAGTTGAGAATGAATAAATCTTCTAAAATGATGGCCTTTGGATGATCAAGAAAAACGAAAACAATTCCTGAAATGCTCCGGATGGGTGAAAAGAATTCTCACAATCGAAAACAATTATGAGAGGATGGCATCAAGCTAGAACCATGAATCTTGAAGAGAATGGAGCAAGATTTAAGAGAAACTCTTGTTCGGTCTTCAAAATTCAAGAATGACGATAAGAAACACCACCATGAATTGTTGAGACACTCTGGAATAATGAAGAATAGAAAGATTGAGCCAACGAGGAAAAAAATTTCGAAAGATATTTGACTGATGATAAAACATTCTTACGTCAAACTTTGAAAGAATTTGGGAATAGCTCCAGTAAAATTAGAAGAGTCAGATAAGATCCTGGGAAAAGACCTGTGGGTTAGGGCCCACTCAAAATAAACACCGTTGAAATGATTTAAAAGAGAGATGCACCAGTTGAATTAAATGGCTTGAGTGAGATAACAACCTCAAAATAACTTGAATGGATTGATAGTGGAGACACAAATCTTCTGAGATATCTTCAGCACTCCAGAACAAATGAATAGCGTGAGGTGAATAATTAATTGATGCACTGGAATGAGGAAGCATTTGAAATAAGGAAAGAGATATGATCAACACCGAAATCTTAAATAGAATCCACCGGGAACGAAAAGAGAACGAAGAATGATAACTTGAAGCTCTGTTAGCATCTTCCTGAGAATCACTGGATAAGAATGTTGACGGAAAGAATGGAGACACTTCCCACCAATAAAAGGATACTTGAATAAGAAATACGATCCCTTGCAGAAAAGGGTGGGAGGGCGAGGAAAACAAAGACAACTTGGGGCGGATGAAACAAACACCGTTGAGAAAACTTAGAGTTGATCTTGCAGATGTTGAAAATGATCGGCTCCACTTGAAGAAGAGCACACCGGTTGAGAAAAAAATGGGATGACAAACTCAATGATCGAGAAGGATTAGTATTCTCACAGAAATATGAGAACACCGCTTTGGAAAGGTATGGGATCAACACTTGACATTGAAGCCACTCAAATACCACAACTCAAAACAAAACAAAGGATTGGCTTGCAAAATAAGCTGGAAACAAACATATGATAGATCCCATATCGTATCATGTGTTTGTTGGAAAGAATTCCTACGAGATACTTGAATTCCCACTTATAAACTCCCGAAACTTTCTGGTTATGCAATCAGGTGTTGGGGATATAGGGGAAGCATAATATCTCACCCAAACTAACAATCCCTACATCCAGCTGTATCCATCCTTCAACACATAACCAAGAAACCTTCGGAAGTCGTGTACCTCAACTTTCGAAAAGCATCTGTTATACGAGTTATGGCAATCCTCCCGAACTCCCGCCCCAGTACTGGGTGGTGTCAAGGTTATCTCACCAACAACTGCATAAAAGAGATTTTCGATGTCGGTGAACTCAGGTATTCCAAAACTGCAATGATAAAATTGTGATGACAACACCTCGGAGCTCAACTCCCCGGGATACTACCACAACCCCTAAATGTCAGGAGGCACCAAGAACAATGTTCTCGTCACAAGACTATTGGGACGATTCCAAGATACCCGCGTGATCCTAATTTTTTTTGTGGAATTTGAGGAGAGGAGAGTCAAAACTTCTACGTCAGGAGGCCTCACCAGAGCGGCGAAGGGAGTGAGGAGTAAAAAGAATCCTAAGACTCAAAACATTTTGTTCTAGACTCAACAGCTTCAGCAATTCGATCAAGCAGGGGGCTCCTAAGTCGGGGATGGCTCTGATTACCAACTTGTAACACCCACGATGCGGCTATATCTCCCACGTGTCGAGGCACGACTTAGAGGCATAACCGCATGGTGGTTTAGTCGCAAGTGGGGTAATCTTCACACAATCCCATGTACTGAATAAGAAAGGGATAAAGAGTTGGCTTACAATCGCCACTTCACACAAGTAACAAGTTAAACATACATCATCTAGAGTACAATCAAGGACCGACTATGGAACCAGAATAAAAGAAGACAACCCCAAATGCTAGATCCTCGATCGTCCCAACTGGGCTTCACTACTGATCAATTGAAAAAGACACATAACAACGACCAAGATCTTCATCGAGATTCCACTTGAGCTTGGTTGCGTCACCTGCACTGGTATCATCGGCACCTGCAACTGTTTGCAAGTATCTGTGAGTCACGAGGACTCAGCAATCTCACACCCACGAGATCAAGACTATTTAAGCTTATGGGTAGGAGAAGGGTAGTGAGGTGGAGCTGCAGCAAGCACTAAGCAATATGGTGGCTAACATACGCAGATAAGAGCGAGAAGAGAAGCAACGCAACATCCGTGAAGCTAGAAGTGATCAAGAAGTGATCCTGAAACTACTTACGCACAAACATAACTCCAAAACCGTGTTCACTTCCCGGACTTCGCCGAAAAGAGACCATCATGGCTACACACGCAGTTGATGCATTTTAATTAAGTTAAGTGTCAAGTTCTCTACAACCGGATATTAACAAATTCCCATCTACCACATAACCGCCGGCACGGATCTCGAAAGTTTATACCCTGCAGGGGTGTCCCAACTTAGCCCATCACAAGGTCTCACGGTCAACGAAGGATATTCCTTCTCCCGGAAAGACCCGATCAGTCTTGGAAACGCGGTTACAAGACATTTCGACAATGGTAAAATAAGACCAGCAAAGCCGCCCGATGTGCCGACAAATCCCGATAGGAGTCGCATGTATCTCGTTCTTAGGGCACACCGGATGGGCAAGATGTCGGGTTGGCATAGACCCTGGTTGTCTAGGTGGTGCCGTACATCGCCCAGTTTGGACCAACACTCGGAGGAGCACTGTCCCGGGGGTTTAAAATAAAGATGACAATTGAGTCTGCAGAACCCAAGGGAAAAAGGCTTAGGTGGCAAATGTTAAAACCAAGGTTGGGCCTTGCTGGAGGAGTTTTATTCAGAGTGAACTGTCAAGGGGTTCCCATAACACCCAACCGCATAAGGAACACAAAATCAAGGAACATAACACCGGTATGACGGAAACTAGGACGGCAAGAGTGGAACAAAACACCAGGTATAAGGCCGAGCCTTCCACCCTTACCAAGTATATAGATGCATTAATTAAAATAAGATATATTGTGATATCCCAACATAAACATGTTCCAACATGGAACAAACTTCAACTTCACCTGCAACTAGAAACGCTATAAGAGGGGCTGAGCAAAAGCGGTAACATAGCCAAACAACAGTTTGCTAGGAAGGTGGGTTAGAGTCTTGACATGGCAATATGGGAGGCATGATAAACAAGTGGTAGGTAGCGCGACATAGCGATAGAGCGAACAACTAGCAAGCAAAGATAGAAGTGATTTTGAGGGTATGGTCATCTTGCCTGAGATCCCACAAGGAAGAAGAACGAGTCCATGAAGAAGACAAACGGACGTAGTCGAACGGATCCTCACAAACGCAATGTTACCGGAACTAACATGAAGAAGCAACACCGGAAAGAAGAAAACAACATGGTAAACACACAAGCATAAACATGGCATGATGCAGAAACAAGGATGATGCATGTCCAGTTTAAATATGCATGGCATGGCAAAGTGCACAAACAAAACTACAAGTTAAGTGGAGCTCAATATGCAACGAGTGCATATTGACGAAACACCACATCAATTATTTAGTTCACTCCCGATTATGTATCCAACGAAATTAAATGCTCTTAACATGGCAAGAGGTGAAACATGAGTAAAAAACACAGTTAGGCATTTTAAATGAGGCCTGAAACATCAAACAACAATTTCGGTAAATCCTCATGTGCATTAGCAATTTAATGCAACAACAATTTTAAACATTCTTGATGTTGTTATCATGATGCGGATGACATGTGCAAGTTTATGCAATTTTATGAAAATGTTGATATGAGCATGTTATGAAGAATTTGTCATCGTGGCAGAAACGAAAGGGGTGCCACGACAACGAATCCAAAAATGATGCCACGACAACAAATCGGTTCCGGTAGCTCACAGGGATACCTGTGCAAAAGGAAATGTGACGGGACCGTGTCATGCAAGGATGGTGGGGTGATCCCGGATACCGGGTTCCCACGGATCAACAGCGTGGCAAACGAGGAGGAACGTGCAAGAACATCTCAGACACGGAGCAATCAAGTGATGCATCTCATACAACACATGCATTCGTTCACGAGCGTCATCTCGGCATTATACCTTCGAAGCGTCCGTTTTGAAGCAGACCGGTTCGAGTTCGACGGGATGTAGATGGAAGTAGTTGTACACTCGGTCCACGGCGACGGTAGTGGAAGTAGTGGTTCACACGACGGTAGTTGAACATGACGCTTGCGTTACATGGGTCTTCGGCGACGGTCGTCGTACACGGTTCATAGACGTTCGGGTCTTCCATAGAGGTACTCGACACATCCCGGATGTGTAGTCGTACACGCACGTAGATGAACTTGGCGGGTCCTCAACGTCCTGGTACTTGGCATTCGGTGCGGTACTTGTCAAGCAAGAGGCGAAGTCGTGGTACTAGGCGTATCCAAAGGGGTACTTGGCGATCGACGGACGTCGTGTTACTTGTCGAAATCCTCATTGGATGTAGTTGAACATTTTGAAACGGAACTTGGTGAGTCCAAAACCTGTGGGCGTCGGTGTCCAACAGGACAAATCGAACCAGCTGCAATCGAAGGCAGTAGGGCTTGCAGTTGTTGTGCTCGCGGAATAAGATGCCGGGGAAGTCAACGCGGGGCTGGGAATGGCCTGAAGCAGAAGAGGCTGCGCTGTTCGACGACAAGTGCAGCGATGCGTGGATCCATGGGCGGCAGCATGGAAGAGCTAGGCATTGGGGAGGGTTCGTAGCGACGGCAGCGGCTTCCCAAGGGGCGGCGACGTCCATGTCCTTTGATGCATGCGGGTCAGTCACTGGCGGCGAGGTCGCCGGGGCGGCAGGGTTTCGAGGAGGCGAAACAGAGGGCGTGGAGGCGGAGGTGGTCCTCGTCGATGATGGAGGGACGCAGGCGCGAGCGGGATGTTGGGCGCCCGGCGCATGGGAGCTTCGTGGTGGTACTATGGCGGGGACGCAGGGTCGAGCTGCGGCTGCTCACGTGCTCCGGCATGGGCGGAACTAGCAGCAAGGAGGAGAAGGGAGCATAGGCGCGCGATTTGGGAAGGCAGGCGGTGGGGATCGGCGGGCGCCAGTCCATGGCAGCTGCGGGCGTGCCGGCGCTAGTGGGAGAAGGAGGCGGGGCAGGAGGGAGAGAAGCCGCGGGGCGGAGCTGACGGAGGAAGGAGGTTGGGCGCTGGAGGGAGAAGAAGATTGAGACGAGGGGAAAGGGGATCGAGTCGAGGCCCCTGGCGGCGCTGAGGGAACAAGGGAAGGGAACAAGATGGCGGTCGGCAAGGGAGAGGGTTAGGGTTAGGTAGCGGCTGGGCCTAGGTGGGATGGGCCGGCACTGGAGTTGGGCCTAGGGAGGCCCAGTTGGGCTGCTGCACTACTCCTCTCCCTCTCTCTTAATTCTTTTTCCATTTTAAAACAAAATAGAAAAAGAGAAAGAAAAGAAAGAGAAGGTAGGGGTGGAATATGGGCATGGGGATAATTTTCACAGACTCGTAAAAATGTGCACGGTCCACGAAAAATAGGAGATGCATGATTGAAAGATGTAATTCGAACTCATTTGAATTTAATTCAAATGGGTTTGAACGAGGACTTGGTTTTAGAAGTGTCAAAAAATGTTCGGATTTTTGGTGGAGCTCCGAAATATGATGAAAGAATATATGGCAATTTTGGAGACCAAGAATTAAGATAGCAAATGCATTGGGATATTTTGCAAGTGTGTTTATGGGTGATTCCAAATTATTGGAATATAATTTTTATAGCTCCCTAAAATATTGGGAGAATATGTTTTAAAGAGAAATCACCATAGTGAATATCCCTCAATTTAAATGAATCGAAGATCCAGACAATTTAATTGGATGAGTTTTAAGAAGAGGCGCAAGATGACATGATGCAATGCACATGATGCAAAAAAAGAAAGCAACGAACCAAACAAATCACACGACGAATCTCGGAAACCATGGAAGGCATCTGAAGCTCCGGTCTTGGGGCGTTACACTCAATGAGCACCTCACTGATATAATAAACCAGTCGCTGAACCGGATATTCCTTGCCTGATTCCTTCCTTTCCACCACAATTGCCACACTAACAGCTCGACTATTGGTAGCCACATATAACAACAAAGGCTCTTTATCAATGGGAGCAGCAAGAACCGGCGGCTCGGCTAACTGTTTTTTCAAGGCCTCAAACGCCTGATCAGTAGCATCACTCCAGACAAAGTGATCTGTGTTGTTCATCATATGGTATAGAGGGATGGCTTTTTCATCCAACCGAGTTATGAACCGGCTTAAGGCCGCAATACGACCCGCCAGACGCTGAACATCACTGATACACGCCGGTGTAGCCAGGGAAGTGATAGCCTTTATTTTCTCCGGGTTAGCTTCAATACCCCTTTCAGAAACCAAAAAGCCCAAGAGCTTGCCTGCTGGTACGTCGAATACACACTTGGTCGGGTTAAGCATCATCTTGTAGACCCAAAGATTGTCAAAGGTCTCCTTCAAATCATCTATCAAGGTTTCCTTCCTGGATTTCACCACAATATCATCCATATAAGCATGAACATTGTGCCCAATCTGATCATGAAGGCAATTTTGCACACACCGCTGGTAAGTTTCCCGGGCACTCTTGAGACCAAAAGGCATAGACACATAATAGAAGGCTCCAAAAGGAGTGATGAAGGCTGTCTTCTCCTGGTCCTTAACTACCATCTTGATCTAATGATAACCAGAATAAGCATCCAGAAAGCTCAAACGCTCACAACCCGCCGTAGCATCAATGATCTGATCAATACGGGGGAGAGCAAAAGGATCAGCCGGGCATGCTTTGTTATGATCTGTATAATCCGCACACATGTGCCTAGTGCCTTTTTCTTAAGTACCACCACCGGGTTAGCCAACCACTCAGGATGAAAAACTTCAACAATAAACCCAGCCGCCAAGAGCCGGGCCACTTCTTCACCAATGGCCTTGCGCCTCTCTTCATTGAAACGACGGAGGAATTGCTTGACCGGTTTAAACTTTGGATCAATATTAAGAGTGCGCTCAGTGAGTTCCCTCGGTACACCTCGCATGTATGAAGGTCCATGCAATGATGTCCCGGTTCTCACGGATGAACTCTATGAGCGCGCTTTCCTATTTCTGATCCAGATTAGCACTGATGCTGAACTGCTTGGATGAATCGCCGGGTACAAAGTCAACTAGTTTAGTGTCATCCGCCGACTTAAACTCCAACACAGGATCATGCTCCGTAGTTGGCTTCTTCAAAGATGCCATATCTGCCGGGTCAACATTATCCTTGTAAAATTTTAACTCTTCCGTTGCACAAACGGACCCAGCATAAGTAGCATCGCCCTCTTCACACTCCAAGGCTATCTTCCGGCTCCCATGCACCATAATAGTGCCCTTATGACATGGCATCTTAAGCTGTAAATAAACATAACACGACCTTGCCATGAACTTAGCATAAGCCGGCCACCCAAACAGAGCATGATAAGGGCTCTTGATTTTAACCACCTCAAAAGTCAACGTCTCAGACCTGGAATCATGATCATCACCAAAAGCCACTTCCAAAGATATTTTGCCCACTGGATACGCTGACTTACCAGGCACCACGCCATGAAAAACAATATTCGACGGCTTAAGATCTTTGTTAGTCAAGCTCATGCGATGAAAAGTTTCATAATAAAGGATATTGATGCTGCAGCCTCCATCCATGAGTACCTTAGTAAATCTGTACCCTCCAACCTAAGGTGCCACCACCAAAGCCAAGTGACCCAGATTATCAACCCGGGGCGGGTGATCCTCACGGCTCCAGAGAATAGGGTGTTCAGACAACCGCAATTAACGGGGAATCGCCGGTTCAACTGTGTTCACTACCCTTTTATGGAACTTGTGATCCCGCTTGCATAAACTCGTGGTGAAGATGTGGTACTGTCCACTATTCAACTGCTTCGGGTTACTCTAATAACCAGACTGCTGCTGCTGATTCCCTTGACTAGACTGTTGATTATAACCACCTTGATTGCCTTGGCCCTGGAAACCAGAACTTGAACTGCCACCACCAAAACCAGGACCATGAGAGTCGGATCCCGAACCGCCGTTCGGTCCATGATTATTTTGGGAAAAACTGGAATTTCTGCACTCCTTCATAATGAAGCAATCCTTCCAGAGGTGAGTGGCCGGCTTTTCGTGTGTGCCATGCTTTGCGCAGGGCTGATTCATCATCGCCTCAAGGTTGAATTTCGGTCCTCCAAACCGAGGGGGCGCAGATTATTTTGCGTATTGGTGTTATCCACAAAATCCAAGATGTCATTCACCTTGCGCTTACTGTTGCCACCTTGACCTGCTGGGTTATGCTTCTGCCCTTTTGTATTGCTGCTCTTCTTTCCCTTACCCGGCCTCTCATCATCAGACTCGGGGTCCTTGGTACTATCAGAGTCGGCATATTTGACGAGAGCCGCCATTAGCTCCTCATGTCATTGCAGTGGCGCTTAAGCCGCCCTAGTTTCTGCTTCAAGGGGAGAACATGGCAGTTCTTCTCCAACATCAGGACTGCTGAGCCGGCGTTGATATTGTCTGATGAGTGTATAACAGCTGAGATTCGGCGCACCCAATGGGTTGTTGACTCGCCTTCCCCTTGAACACAAGAGTCCAAATATAAAATCGATAGAGGCTGCTTGCACGTGTCTTTAAAATTTTGGATGAAAGGAGCCTTGAACTCTACCATGATCCGATGGAGTTAGCAGGGAGCCCCTTCAACCAAGTACGAGCCGGCCCATCCAACATCATGGTGAAATACTTAGCACACACAACATCACTAACATCTAGCATATCCATGGCCATCTCATAACTCTCGATCCATGCTTCGGGGGGCTGATCCGCCGTGTAATTAGGCACCTTGCGAGGGCCCTTGAAATCCTTAGGCAAACGCTCATTGCATAGAGCCGGTTCTAAACACGGCACTCCCAAGGTTTTGGAGGTCACCCCGCCTCCACAGATGTTGATGGATAAACCGGCGGATGCTATTGAGCCACCAACTGAGCCGCCAGTTCCGCCTCCCGACATGCTCGGTCCCGATCCACCAAAGCCTGAGCATTATTACCACCACGCGCCGGGTCGTGCCCACGAGGTTGGTTGCGGTGCTGCTCACTGCTTGAAACCGCTGGCGACTCAGTGTTCCTGCTGTAACTCCGGCTTGGCCGAGGGGTTGAATGAATCCATTCACGGCTATAAGAGTAAGCGTCCTGTTGAGCCACAACTATCTGAAGAAGCTCTTTGGCCCTTTGTGTCTCTATCACTGTTGGAGACTCGCCTTCAACTGGTAGAGCCGCCAATCGCATTGCCGCAACAATCATATTATCCAAAGGGTTAGAATAATGACCCGGTGGTGTCGGAACATATTGAGGCGGCGTATTGTTCTAGCGGGGATGATCCATCGCACATGGCTGAACCGGCGCTTCGGTCATGGGTGCCTCAACTGCCCGGTTCACTGCCGGAGGGTCACTGGTCGCTGCTCCAGGCATGTTGAAGAGGTTCCTCGCCTCATAAACCGAGGGCAGACGACTCTGGTGCCTCCTCCTCATGATCTCGTTTGAAGCGTTCTGATCCAACGTGAGCCAGAAAGAATCTGCTGTTCCTGGGCGTCCAAAGCAGCCCGCTCCGTAGCCATCATGGCATTCTCATCCGCCAGCTCTTCCTTGGCTTGAGGAATCTCATCTCGCAATTTCGCCACATCAACCTTATGCTGTTCCTGCTTGTCCGGGGTTACATCTACTCCCATCAGAGTCGCCAAAGCCTCCAATAACTCTGTCAAAGCTTGAGACGGTGGGCGTGCATTGCCCTAGCACCAGCCGTCACCGCAGCAGCCGAGCTAGAGGTCATGGCCGCAGCGGTTGTCGAACTGAGTGATGGTTGTGTGCCAGCCATGAAGATTGCAACCCTATTCGGCGGCTCACAGGGGTCTGGAATACTGCTGCCATTGGAACAGCCCCCAAGCCGGCCGTCTTGCAGTTGATACATTGAATTAGTCTCACCTGTGGACGATTCACCATCAGAGTAGATGGCCATCTCACTACCAGACTCAGATCCTTCTTCAACTTCCACCCCATGGATGAAACCAACAAAGGCACGCTTCACGGCGGGTTGAACCTGGGTGGGTCGTGCACATTGAGCCGTCTCGATGATGTCGGTGCAGGTGTCCGGCTTAGGGCCCGGCTCGCTGATCTTGCCAATGAAGACATGGATTCTGTCGAAGGGGACCTGGTACCCGTACTCAATTGAGCCGGCCTCAGGGCCCCAGCCTGCATTGTCGATGTAGAGCTTGCCGCGACGACTCTTGGTCATCCGGCCCACAGCGTATCCCTTGATTTCTTTGAAGCTGCCCTTCAATAACTCGAAACCACCGTGCACTGGCCCCATGGTGGGCGCCAACTGTCGTGGAATTGTCACGGCAGATGTCCTAGCGGAAGGACTTAGTCGTGGTGCCATCGCAACTAGGTTAGCTTAAACGGGTTAATTGGGACAAAGGACACAGAGGGTTTATACTGGTTCGGCCCCTCGCGGTGGAGGTAACAAGGCCTACTCCAGTTTGGGATTGTATTGCTTGGGTTTCGATTACCAGGGAGCGAATACGCTTGACCTAGTTCTCGATCTCTTGTTTCTTGCCCAAAACCGCCGCCGGGTTGTCCCTTTATATACACAGGTTGACGCCCAGGGGCTCACGGAGTCCCGACTAGCTCATACACAACGTGTCTGGCTCGGTGACTAACTACACTTGCCTTATAATACAAGTCATATATACATGGCGGTTCATCCTCTTGGGCCTCAATTCGCCACTAGGTCTTGGGCCGCCAACGGGCTCGTATGATCCGCCATCTTCATAGGTAAGCCGCCAGGGGTATGACCCGGCCCCTCCTGGGCGGTTCATACCCAATAGTCATATCCCCAACAAGTCCCACTAGTGGACGTTCTTGCAATTGATTGCTTGCATGATGTTGATCAACCTATTTCCATGCTTCATGCTAGTATGATTTCCTCATGCGATGATTTCTTGCCCATTTACGATGAGTATGATGATTCTTATGTGGAGTCTATTAGTTGTGATGCCATGTTACATATGATTTCTTGTGACAATTCTTTAGGTCACATCATGTTTGACAATCCGCTTGACTTGTCATATGCTATGCATGGGATCAACAATATGTCATATTTGCAATCTCTTCGTAGTAACTATGCATATACCATTAACATAAACCCAATTTGCACTTATGGCATAGATGACAAGCCCATGGTTATTGGAATTTGTTTTTCTTGTGATGATATTGACATGCTCCCTTTGCATATATGCCATGCCATGACCACCTAGCTTCGAATATGCATTGTTTTGGATGTTGTCCATTTTCTCCATATGATGTTTCCAATATTGCTCATGAGGAGACCCCCATAGTTTCCTCGTACATTTTAGGAGATTTTGATCCATCCCATCCATTGCATGATCCCAATAATTATGTGCACAATATGCTCCCCATGAATCATAATGATATCGTTGTGCCATATACTTGCCCGTTCAATTTGTGTCCCCATCGTGTCATACATAACAACTATTCTTTCATGATGGATGCCATGTTCTTATACCATGCTTCCAATTTCTTTGAGCGATGCTTATATGTGCTAACTCACACGTGCACATACACATGATGATGGATTATGTGTACATTTACCACGCACACAATTTCTTTGGTTTGTGTCTCCTTTGTGTAGGTACCCATGAATACTTGTCAACCTCACAATCCCATGAGTTGACAAAACGATCTCTAGAGAGCAAGGATGACTTGGGATCCCGTGGATTAGTTTTCCCACCGCTACCTTCATGCAAAGACTTCGCACATTTCTTCTACAGGGCCCTCACTTGGCTATGTGTTATTGTCCATTACATATTATATGCCCATCTTGCCATGTTCACTTTGCATGACATTGTCGGCGTTCTAGGAACGGGAGTCCCCATACTTGCCTGCCTACGGCCCGCAACGTGGCTCCACCAGCGGCCCCGTACGACCCATCTTCACCAGCAAACATTCAAGACCCTCGCGAGGGTCCAAGCCTCGTGAGGCGGACGATGCAAGACCTCCTCAGGGGCGGTCTCACCAGGATGGCTCGCGAGGGGCGGAGATATCAAGGCGAGGGGCACCTCGCGAGGTTCCTATGACGCAAGCCATGACGACCGAAACTAGGCGGGCGCCAGCGCGCGTAGTGTCCTCGTTTCCTCTTTGGTGCTAAAGGAGCAAGCGCAGGCGAGGAGTCCCGAGGCATCAGGCAAAGGTTTCCATATCGGTGCAACAAGACCAAGACCAGCAGGATGGCAAGACGGAGGTCACCATGGAGCCCAAGGCAGCGTCACCACCAAAGCCTTTAGCAGGTGAAGACCACTTTTGTCAGGATAGCTTGTACTAGTTGTCTCCCTTCGAATTTGGCCGTTGTGGGATCCCTTCCCGCTCAATATTTGGGAAGAGGACCAGGGCCTCTATAAGTAGGACTAGCCACCACCAAGGGAGGCAACTGATTCAGAGCCGGATCATCCCGAACCACACAAGTTCACGACGCACAAGAACACCTCTCCTCAGGAGGCTATTCTTCCCTTGTAACTGTTCATCCTCAGCCCAAGAGGAAATCCACCACACCACACTAGGGTAGGGTATTACACCACAATGATGGGCCGAACCAGTACCAATCTTGTGTCTCATGTTCTTTGGGTTTGTCGAGCTAGGCCGTGAGATCGTAGAGTGCGTGAACTAGAGAGGGGGAGAGATCTCCGTGCACACCCCAGTGTTCGAACCTCAAGGGTTTTACTGGAACCCGAAATCCGACATTTGGCCCGCCAGGTAGGGGTGCGCCGAAGCTTTCCTCTTCGTCGATCCGCGCTTCACCGCTTCACCAAGTTCATGGCCGACGCTCGCCGGGCTCGCGCTGAGCGCCGTGCCGCTCTCGCCACTCGTGTCGCTCAGACCGACCCTATCGGCGGACCTCCCCGCCGTTCTCTGTCACCCGTCGCCAACGCTGCCACCGGCACGGTGGCAAACGAGCAGCAAGCCTCTTCACTGCACCCCTCTGTGCGGCGAGATGGTCGCACCGCCACCCAGTCACTGACTCCGGCCGTCTCATCGTCTCACGCTCATCGCGCCCCCACGGACACGCAGGCCGCACTGCTCATGGAACGCGAGCTCCTGCGCTACCGCCCGATCGACGACCTCTACGAGGACTGGTTGGACCGCATGGTCGAGCTCGTCAGCGCTGGAGGGGGCTCTTCGGCACCATCCCTCTCGCTGCCTCGCCTGCCCCGGCTGCGGGCGACGTGGCTCACGGAGGGCCTCCACCCCCTCAGCACCAAGATGGCGCCCTCGCGCCGAGGCGCGAGGCTCAGGGAGCGCCTCAGCCTCCCCTGCATCAAGATGACATCCTCGCTCCAAGATGCGCGGCCCAGCGGTGTTATCCTCCGCGCTGTGTGCCCGTGCATAAAGAAAGAAGTTGCTAGGAGGTTTCCCATCCGCAAGAAGACAGTCCACCGCTTCCAGCACCACCATGTCAGGATCGCTTGCTACGACAGGGCCATGTGCCACTTGTCGTGGTGGCACAAGGACACCAAGGTCAAGCTCCACCTCCACGACGGGCCCCGGTGGCCACGGCGGGCTGCCGTGCCTTCACTCCCAAGTTGCGTAGCGTCGTCTGACCGGGAAAGTTCAAGCCGGATCTGCCTCCTGGCTACGACGGCACCCCGACCCTGCGGAGTTTTTGCAGCTCTACGAGTTGAGCATCAAGGTGGCCAACGGAGATGAAAAGGTCATGGCGAACTTGTTTCCCATGGCTCTCAAGGACGGTGCCCGCTCATGGCTCCTACCTGCCCCCAAGCTCGATTTCCTCCTGGGATGAGATGTGCAGCCACTTCATCGCCAACTTCCAGGGCACTCGCGACCGCCCCTAGTCACGGGTGACCTACGCCGCATCAAGCAACAACCAGGAGAGACCCTGCAGAAATACATCCAGCGCTTCAACAATGCGCGTATCAAGATCCCCAAGGTGACAGACGAGGCCATCATTTCGGCATTTTCCGATGGCGTCCGCGACGTCAAGATGAAGGAGGAGCTCGCCATCCATGAGGAGCTGTGCACGACCTTGGAGCTGCTCAACATAGCAACCAAGTGTGCAAGGGATGAGGAGGGGTGCCTCTCCCTCCTCTAGCTTCCAGCTCCGGATCCAGAGGAGAAGAAGGCCAAGGTCAAGGATGTGAAGCGCAAAGGGGTGGCCGTACTCGCAGTAGAATCGGACACCAAGCATGGCTGTGATCTTCCTGAGTCGGCCAAGGGCAGCTGTACGTTCCACGCCTTCCACAACGTGCGTATGCACAACACCAACGACTGTCAAGAGCTCGGGGCCATTCGAGACGGACGCTTCGGTCGACGCCCCGAGCGCAACGACCGGGGCTACGACCGAGGAGCTGCACGAGGTGGAGGACGTTGGGATGACCGTGGGCCCCACAAAGAGTGGCGCGACCAGCCTCACAAGGATCGTTGGTGGGACCATCCTCGCGAGGACCGCCCTCAGGGCAACCCTGGTCTCCCCTCGCCACCGCCGCCAAGAAGCAACGATGACCATCAATAGGATGAAGGGGCTGGGGGCTTTCAGGAGCCGCGCACCATCGCTTGCATCTTGGGTGGCGCTCAGGCCCCTGCCTCCCAGCGCATCTTCAAGCAGTTCTCCCAAGAAGTGAATGTAGTCCTCCCCAAGATCGAGGCTACACACCCACTCAGGTGGTCCAAGTACGCCATCACCTTTAGCTCGGCGGACCAGCTCAAGTGCACGGCAACCGCAGGCATCCTCCTGATGCTCTGCTCACCCGTCATCAGCAATGTCCGTCACCAAGACCCTCATCGACGGCGGCGTAGGGCTCAGTGTCCTGCCGTCGAAACGTTCGACGGCCCCCAAGTGCCATACGATTAGCTCCAGCCCACCAAGCCTTTCTCAGGAGTGACAGATGGCTCCACCACCCCGATAGGGCAGGTTTGCCTCCCTGTCACCTTCGGTCAGCGTGACAACTACCACACCGAGCTCATCGACTTCGATGTCGCCCACATCCGCCTGCCATACAATGCCATCCTCGGGTACCCAGCACTGGCCAGATTCATGCAATCACCCACCATGGCTACAATGTCCTCAAGATGCTGGGAAGAGGCGGAATCATCACGGTCCCTTGCGAAGAAAGAGACGCGGTGTGCTCCCTCAAGCGCGCCTTCATAGCTGCATCAATCGAAGGCCCTGACAGCGCAGGTGCGTAGTACCCTCCTGACGCCAACCCCAAGAAGAAGAAGCAGCTAATCTGCGCTGGGCCTCAAGGGAGCAACACCTCTAGTGGCACCACTTCAGGATCCATGCCGGCGCCTGGGGCGCCTCCTTCCCTCGCATAGGGAGGTGCGCCCGGCGCCCTCCTCAGGCAGAGCTCAGGGGTTCTCTTCTGGAGGGCGTTAGACCTGGCCAACATCACGAGGGAGGCGCTCGGGCACCACGTGGAGGCGTGCTTCGCGGCACGTTTCCCTCAGGAGGATACCAGGCGAAGAGCGCCCGTCGCTCAGGAGTTCATCACCAAGGCATCCCAGGAGCTTCAGGAAGCAAGAGCAATACGCGGCGACCGCCACCCACCTGGCTCCGCTCCCCACCCATGCGAGAGTGGTGAGCTGCGCGTCTGCATCGACATCCTAGGGCTCAATAGGGCCGCATCTCAGGAGTGCTTCTGGTCTTCGCGTGCTGGCCGGTGTGAGGGCTCGCCTCATAGCTGTGTTCGCATGCCGTTCGGCCTGCCGAGCGTGGCTGCTGCCTTCCAGCGCAATCTGCGGAGCATCCTGGTAGGTCAGGAGGCCAGGCATCACGCGATCCTGACGAAGATGGATACGACCCTCCGGAGGCCACCAGAGCCTCCCGAGGCTCAGGGCCCCGGCGGCTCGTGAGAAGGACTTCTTCGCTACGTGTGTTCAGCTACCTCGACAGTCCTTCGGCAACCAAAACAGGTGACATCTTTCCAAGTTCATTTAGCTAGGAGCGCCCCCTGGGCTGCATTGTCCCCAGGCCGCGTGGGTCCGTCCCTGCGGCATGTATTTGCTTGCATCTTTAGTTCACTCTGCTGGGAGTGCCCCACGGGCTGCATTAACCCCAGGCCGCTCAGGTCCAACCCAGTGGCATGTATCGTTCTCGCATTTACCTAAGCTAGTTGCTTTTCAGGCATAATCTATCTATGGATATCACCTGCTCGATTGTCACCTACCATGGGAGCCTCATGCCGATTGTCTTTCTTCAGGATCCTTCACATTAGAAGGCTAAGCACGGCGTTTGTGCTCGGGCCCGTCCCTGAAGTGTCGATAAATCCAATGGCTGAGCTCTGTCTGGCGGGCCGGTCCCGTTCACATCACCTTCTAGGGTCGTTGGTGCTTGGCCTTCTCGTGCGATAGCCTCAGGAAGTCCACTCGGCGCAGGTTGTCTAACCATCTCACAGGAAGGCCACAGCCATCAAGAATCAAGACCAGACGCAACCCGCCTTGAGGTAGGGCCTCGTGAGTCCCGCACTGACTCACGAGCACCCAGATACACCTCGTCTAGCCCTGCCGTGCAAGCCACGTGTCAGGGCGGGAATGTACACACCCTGGGGGCTGTCCGCAGTAGGGAGTCCCCTCCCACAAGCCAACGACGGACATGCGATCATCGCGGCGATTTGCGCCCTCCTCGCGCTAACCTATAGGAACCTCCTGAGGACTACATCGGGTGGTACCGCGGACTCTCTCTCTTCTCCCATGCAATTCGCTTGTGCATTAAAAGGGGGGCTCCTGAGCATCGCGACTCAGGAGCTCTTACTGGCTCTCCAGCCCTCACCCCCTGGCCTTGACCACGGCATCGCAACCTGGCATACCAGCGGCGCCTGAGCTCACTCGAGGGCCGGGACCTGACGACGTAGGGCACCAGGAAGAACATGGAGAAGAGGGGGAGGCCCGCACGGGCCTAACCTAGCTACCCAGCAGCGGCCGACACACAGGTCTGGTGCGGCACGGGAAGACGGCTCCGGAACGCCAAGATAAGTCTTGTACCTGGACCGACCCAGCGCTACGACATAAGATTCTCGCCTTTTCGCTGCCCTGCCGCGGCAATGTCGCCTCCCTTTCCCATCCTCAGGTAGCTGCTTGCACGCTAAAGGGGACCTCTTGATAATCGCGCCTCAGGAGTTCTTACCGGACCTCGGGCCGCTCACCTCCTGGCCTTGACCACGACATCGTGACCTGGCATACCAGCGACGGCTGCAGCCTACCTGGGGACCGGGACCTGTCAGCGTAGAGCACCAAGCTGCCGCGGGATTGGAAAGGGGGAACCGAGCCTCAGCAGGACATGCGCTCGCAAATTTCCACAATAAGGATAATATCAACAAAAGGCATTACAGACGCTTTACACACCCCCGCGGGGTCCATTTCGATTCCTCGCAGGGAACAAAAGGAAGGGAATTCCTAGGAGCTCTATCCACACGCGCCGGACGTCACCGACGCCATCATCAAGAGTGGGCCACGGAAGGCCGGCGCCAACCCCATCCAGATTAACGGCGGCGGCTAGACGTGGCGACCTTCCTCCAGGCTCGATGAGAGCTTGGGGGCACGTAGCTGCCGTCGCTCATCTCCGGAGACTCCACGAGCTCGGGAGAGTGGCTGGACCACCAGGAGTCACCGCTGTCGCTGGAGGAGCTACGGGCGAGGCCAGCGGCAGGCCCGGTGCCAGCCGCCGCACCGTCCCGGCGGCTCCCTTCAGGGCAGCACTCCAAGCGGCGGCCTTCCTCGTCGAAGACCTTGAAGAACAACGTGCAGGCACCATCATACTCGAAGTGGATGGCGAGGGCACCGTATGCGCGGCAGGCTCAGGCAACCTCGCCCCAGCCTCGAGTCATGAAGATCCTCCCGGTGGCGATGGTTTCAACTTCCGCTCCAGTCGCCGGGGCGTTGTAGTCGGCTTGCTGCAGCCAAAGCTCGAGAGGGCCCCTTGGCGGCATCTCGACGGTGAAGAACTGTAGAAGGCGAATCCAAGTGCTTGGAGGCATCGCCGCCCACAACACGAACTCGCGCGAGGAGTCCACATCATGGACCCCTGGGGCGACGGCGTGCGCCTCCACGGCACGGCGGCCATGGTCCTGGCGTGGGCGGCGGCGCTCATCTCTCCTCCCACCAGAACCCTTGGCGTGAGCATACAAGGGCAACGGGTACCCAGGAGGTGGCCTTTCGTACCACAGCCGCGACACTACCGGCCTCACGACCATCTCGCGATGATTGGAGCTCCTCTTCTTCGGTGGGAGCAGCCCGGGCTCGTTGAGGGGAGTCTTGACCTTCTCCGTGGTTGAGAACCTCTGTATCAGCGCCATGACTACACCAGCGAGGAGTTGAGCAAGGAAGGAGAAGAAGCAGGAGAAGCAAGGAAGAGACGGGTGACGGGGGCTCTGCCCCCACTTCCCATTTATAGTCAAGGGGAGGCCAACCACCGGCCTCCACGATCCAAGATAATAATGATCTTTTCTGCATGTAGTAAGGACCCGTCAAGTCGGGCAGTTTCCAGGCTGTGTGGGTAAGCGGAGACGCCCACGTCCAACAGTCGCCATGCGCCAACTGTGGCCGCTGATGGGGCCCGCGGTGCTCCGCGCTTGCCCTTTGGCTTCGCCTCGAAGCCAAGCCCAAGCGCGCCTTGGGCCTGGGGGCTACTGTCGGCGTTCTAGGAACGGGGGTCCCCAGACTTGCCTGCCTGTGGCCTGCAGCGTGGCTCCACCAGCGTCCCCATATGGCCCATCTTCACCAGCAAACAATCAAGACCCTGGCGAGGGGCCAAGCCTCGTGAGGCGGATGACGGAAGATCTCCTCAGGGGCGGCCTCACTAGGCTGGCTCGCGAGGGGCAGAGAGATCAAGGTGAGGGGCAGCTCGCGAGGTTCCTGTGACGCAAGCTATGACGACCGGAACCAGGCGGGCGCTAGCGCGCGTAGTGTACTCGTTTCCTCTTTGGTGATAAAGGGGCAAGCGCAGGCGAGGAGTCCTGGGGCATCAGGAAAAGGTTTCCATATCGGTGCAACAAGACCAACACCAGCAAGACGGCAAGACGGAGGTCACCGTGGAGCCCAAGGCGGCGTCACCACCAGAGCCTTTGGCAGGCGAAGACCACTTTTGTCAAGATAGCTTGTCCTAGTTGTCTCCCTTCGAATTTGGCCATTGTGGGATCCCTTCCCGCTCAATATTTGGGAATAGGACTAGGGCCTCTATAAGTAGGACTAGCCACCATGAAGGGAGGCAACTGATTCAGACCCAGATCATCCCGAACCACACAAGTTCACCACGCACAAGAACACCTCTCCTCAGGAGGCTATTCTTCCCTTGTAACTATTCATCCTCAGCCCAAGAGGCAAGCCACCACAGCACACTGGAGTAGGGTATTACACCACAACGGTGGCCCGAACCAGTATAAATCTTGTGTCTCATGTTCTTTGGGTTCGTCGAGCTAGGCTGTGAGATCATAGAGTGCGTGAACTAGAGAGGGGGAGAGATCTTTGTGCGCACCCTAGTGTTTGAACCTCAAGGGTTTTACCGGAACCCAAAATCTAACAGACATGCTTATTCATATACCTTTACCATGCATTTGTGACCCATGCTTTGCATTACACATGATGATTGATTCTACTACTTGTATGTGTATTTGCAAGCTTGGTGGAGATATTGCTTGTTATTGCCATGTTCCATTTATGACCCATTCCTATGATGATACTATGATCTTGCTATGTGTTCGTGCTTGCGATATGTCATGTGCATTGCCTATGCCTACTATTTTCTCACATGACATGATTGCCATGATTTCTTCTAGTGTGTTGCATCTTCGCTCCACTAGTTTGCACGACATGATTGACATGCTTGCCTATGTTGCATCACCATGATTCATACTTTCTCATTTCATGCGGTTGATGACAACCATCTACATGCTTTGCACATGATTGTTATTGCTTCTTGTCGTGTATCTCCATGTGTTGCCTCTCTCATGCTAGATGATTTGACATGTATTGAGTGCAACAATGACTTAACTCTTGCTAATGAGATTGCCCCCACAACATTCTCACATATATTTGGAGATTTTGACATATTTCTTGTGAAGCATGCTTGTCTTACCTCTTTGCACCATATACCTAGTGCCATTGTTGCGTCATATTATTCATGCACTTATGATTCTAATGGTTATGTGCAAAAGATGAGAACCATCATGATGGATGATGTGTTTATCTACCATGCGCATACGTTCTTTGCTTTGTTTTGTGCATGTGTATGATACTTGGACTTTGTGTCGACTTCCACTTCACGTGAGTTGACCATTCGAGCTCTTGAGAGTGAAGCACCTTCTACCACGACGATTCTACATCACACTTGCTTGTGCTTCGGCATTGTGAAGGATGCACAACAATATGCTTTCAAGGTGATATCCTTCTATTTCGAGAGACCCAAAACCATGAGCATGCATATTGTGGATCATACTTCATGTGTTGCTTGCACCTTGACATCTTGCACACATGCTAGAGATCTTACTTCGACTTATCATTGCCACATTGCCATGCTTCATGATATATGTACCTTGTGTGTTGCATGCAATTCTTGGATTACTTGCCCCTATCATATGCTTGGTTGCAACACCGTCATTTCCTCACATATGCCATATCACATTGATTGTTACATGATTGACTTGATTGCCTCACACATGATGAACAATTGCTCTTTCTATTGTGTTGAGTGCCATACTATATTCACTACACCCAATGCATGTTATGCTTGGATTGTCTTGCACTTGACCCATGTGTTTAGACACTTCATTTTATTTGGTGTTCTGAATGATTCTTATGCCAACCATCGACCATTTGTCGAGCGCTTTATGCATGTTTGCTATGATCTTGAGGTAGATGCTTGTTCTCTTGTCAAACATATTAGCACCTCTACCTCCCATTTGCATGCTTGTTTCCATGATGTCTTTGATTGTGCTCAATTCATATGCTTCCACGACATGCCACAATACTTTGTCACACCATATGCTATGCTTGACGACAACACTTGTTGGGTGAATCACCTGTTGAATGATTCATTTTGCACTAATGCTAACCACATCTGTTCTTCCAAGTGTTTGTTGTCCTTGCTCCTTTTGAAGGAACCACACGACGGTGCGACATTGGAGAGTGCCTATTTCGATCTTCAAGATGATGAGTGCTTGGTGATCGTCCACTTCTACATGGCGACGCCATCTCTTTCCCATGGTGATTTGGTTTTTGATCCGAGGTCGAATATTTCCCAAGGGGTAGGGGATGATGCGGAGCATCCTACGGACATCACCATGTCAAGAGTTCATTCGGCAAGTGACACGTGCGACATCTACTTCACATACATAAAGGTGAATCCTATCCTTTACACGTTCTCCCTTGACCCCTTCGAGGATGGTATACTACTTGACCCTCCGTCGTGCATGTATAGGTACTGTCGGAGCTTCATGAATGTCGAGGAGGAGTGCAAGAGCCAAGGAACAACCACACCATCCGCAAGGGAAGCGTGGAAGAGAAGGAAGAAGAAGCATGGACATGCTACTGGAGAGGACGGAACCTCCGGCTGTTGGCATCCTGGGAACGGGGGTACCCAGACTTGCCTGCTTGCGGCCAGGGCGTGGCCCCACCAATAGCCTGGTACGACCCATCTTCATCAGCAACCACTCAAGACCCTGGCGAGGGGCCAAGCCTCACGAGGTGGACAACACCATGACCTCCTCTGGGGCGGCCTCGCTAGGCAGGCTCCCGAGGAGCGGAGATATCTATGCAAGGGGCACCTCGCGAGGTCTGCATGACGTGAGCCATGACGACCAAGGCCAGGCGGGCGCCAGAGGGCGCAGAGTGCCAGTTTCCTCTTTGGTGCAAGGAAGCAGGCGCAGACGAGCAGTCCTGAGGCATCAGGCAAAGGTTTCCATATCGGTGCAACAAGACCAAGACCAGCAGGATGGCAGGACGGAGGTCACCGCAGAGACCACGGCGGCGTCACCATCATAGCCTTTGGCAGGCGAAGACCACCTTTTGTCAGGATAACTTGTACTAGATGTCTCCCTTCGAAATTGGACGTTGTGGGATCCCTTCCCGCCTAAACATTTGGGAAGAGGACCAGGGCCTCTATAAATAGGACTAGCCACCACCATAGCAAGGGACGTATCATTCGGACCATCCTCAAGCACACCAGCTCATCGAGATCAAGAACACCTCTCCTCAGGAGGTTGTTCATCCATTGTACTAGTTCATTCTCAGCCCATGAGGCAATCCACCACACCACACTGGAGTAGGGTATTACACCACAACGGTGGCCCGGACCAGTATAAACTCTCGTGTCACTTGTTCCTTGGGTTCGGTGAGCTAGGCCTTGAGATCATGGCGAGAGCAAGCTAGGGAGAGAGAGATCTTCATGTGCATCCTATTGTTCAAACCTCAAGGGTTTGCCGCAACCCAGAATCCGACATTTGGCGCACCAGGTAGGGGTGCGCTGAAGCCTTTCTTCCGTTGATTCGTGCTCCACTACTCCACCGCATCCATGTCCGACGCTCGCCGAGCCCGTGCTGAGCGCCGGGCCGCCCTCGCCGCCCGCGTCGCTCAGACGCCCGTTGGTGGACCTCCCCGCCGTTCTCCATCAAACTCTGCCAACGCCTCCACAGGCCCGACAGCGAATGAGCAGCAAGCTTCATCGCTGCACCCCTTCATGCGGCGGGACGGACGCACCGCCACCTCGTCGCTGACTCCGGCCGGCTCCTCGTCCCACGCTCGTCACACACCCACGGATGCGCAGGCCGCGTTGCTCATGGCACGCGAGCTCCTGCGTAACTGACCGGTCGACGACCTCTACGACGACTGGCTGGACCGCATCGCCGAGCTCGTCAGCGCTGCCAAGGCTCTCCTGCACCATCCCTCTCACTGTCTCGCCCACCTCCAGCAGCGAGCGACGTGGCTCATGGAGCGCCTCCGCTGCCTTCGCATCAAGACGGCACCCTCGCACCAAGGCACGCGGCTCACGGAGCGCCTCCGTCGCCTCCACATCAAGATGTCGCCCTAGCACCAAGACGCGTGGTCCCGTGGCGTGACCCGCCATGCCGAGCGCCCGTGCGTGAAGAAGGAAGCTGCCAAGAAGTCTCGAGGCCGCAAGAAAACACTCCTGCACTCCTAGCACCATTGCATCAACACCGCGCGCCGCCTGCGGCGGCAGTGCGTGGATATCAGGATCAGGCTCTGCCACCGCGATGGGCTCCGGTGACCACAACAGGCTGCCGTGCTTTTACTCCTGAGCTGCTCACCATCGTCTGGCCAGGCAAGTTCATGCCAGACCTACCTCCGTGCTACGACTGCACCCCCGACCCAGCGGAGTTCTTGCAGCTCTACGAGCTGAGCATCGAGGCAACCAACGAAGACGAGAAGGTCATGGCGAACTGGTTTCCCATGGACCTCAAGGATGACGCACGCTCGTGGCTCCTAAACTTGCCCGCAGGATCGATCTTCTCTTGGGGCGAGATGCGCGAGAGTTTCGTCGCCAACTTCCAAGGCACTCACGACCGCCCGCCGGCCGCGGGCGACCTGCGGCGCATCAAGCAGCATCCGGGGGAAACCCTGCAGAAGTACATCCAACGCTTCAACAACGGTCGCCTCAAGATTCCCAAGGTGATGGACGAGGCCATCATCTCCGCGTTCTCCGATGGCGTCCGCGATGTCAAGATGAAGGAGGAGATCGCCATCCATGAGGAGCTATGCTCGGCCCTGGAGATGTTCAACATGGCAACCAAGTGCGCAAGGGCTGAAGTAGGGCGCCTTTCCCTCCTCGAGCTCCTAGCTGCTGACCAGGAGGACAAGAAGGCCAAGATCAAGGACGTGAAGCGCAAGGGGGTTGTCGTGCTCGCGGCGGAGCCAGAGATGAAGCGCGGCTGCAACCACCCAAATCACCTAGGGCCAACCGCCTATTCTGCGCCTTCCACAATGTTCACAGCCACAATACCAGCGACTGTCAGGATCTCAGGGCCATCCGAGATGGGGGCTTTGGTCGACGCCCCAAGTGCAACAACTGAGGTTATGGCCGAGGAGGTGGACGAAGTGGAGTACGCTAGGACGACCACGGCCCCTACCAGGAGTGGTGTGACCGGCCTCGTGAGGACCACTGGGAGGACCAGGCTCATGAGGGCCCCTGGAGGGAGCACCCTCATGAGGACCGCCCTCAGGGCAACGCTGACCTCCCTCCGTTGTTGCCACCACCAAGGAGAAATGACGACCACCATCAGGACGAGGGGGCTGGGAGCTTCCAGGAGCCACGTGCCATCGCCTACATCTTGGGTGGTGCTCAAGCCCCAACTTCTCAGCGTGTCTTCAAGCAGTTTGCTTGCGAGGTGAACGCAGCCCTTCCCAGGCTCGAGGCCACGTGCCTGTCGGCGTTCTGGGAACGGGGGTCCCCAGACTTGCCTGCCTACGGCGTGGCTCGAGTGGGGGCCCAGTGTGGCCCAGCTTCATCAGCTCAAACTCAAGACCCTCGCGAGGGGCCAAGCCCTGCGGGGCGGACGACAGGAAGCTTCCTTAGGAGCAGCCTCATCAGGTAGGCTCGCGAGGAGGCGGAGAGATCAAGGCAGGGGCACCTCGCGAGGAGCCCGTGACACAAGCCGTGATGATCGAGATCAGGCGGGCGCCAGGCAGGCGTCGGCCCGTGCAGTGTCCTTGTTTCCCCTTCGGTGCAAAGGGAGCAAGCACAGTCCAAGGCATCGGGTAAAGGTTACCATTCCGGTGCAAAGAGACCAAGATCAGCAGAGCGGCAGGACGGAGGTCACCATGGAGCCCAAGACGGCGTCATCACCAGTGCTTTAGGCAGCCGAAGACCACCTTTGGTCAGGATAACTTGTACTAGATGTTCCCCTTCAAAATGGCCGATTGTTAGCGCCCTTCCGGCTCACATTTTGGGACGAGGACCAGGGCCTCTATAAGTAGGAATAGTCACCATAGAGGGGGGGATCCGGGCCGAGTAGAACACACTGCACCAGCTCAAGAACACCTCTCGCGAGGCCGTTCTTCCCCTGTATTGTTCATCATCAGCCCCTGAGGCAATCCGCCACACCACACACTGGAGTAGGGTAATACACCACATCGGTGGCCCGAACCAGTATAAACCTCGTGTCCCTTGAGTGTTCTTCTTCCCAGCCTAGATTTCTTGCGAGCCGTAGAAGCGCGAGTCGGTAGGGGAAAGATCTCCGTGCACACCCCAGAGTTCAAACCTTAAGGGTCTGCCGGAACCCGAAATCCGACATTTGGCGCGCCAGGTAGCGGTGTGCCAGAGTTCTCCCTCCCGACGACCCGCTCTCCACCAACATCGCGTTTCGCCCTCATGGCGGACAACACGCCGCCCGCTCCGGCAACCGATGCCAGCACTGGGGCCGGGGGGCTCCGAGCCTTGGCCCCCACCTTGCGACAGGTGCAGTGGCCGCACAAGTTCAAGCCTGAGATGTCGCCGCGCTACAACGGCGTGACGGATCCGCTGGTTTTCCTGCTGCCGTATGAGGAGGCCGTCCTCAAAGCCGAGGGCGACCACCGGGTGATGGCCAACTGGTTTCCCATGGCCCTCGCTAGTGACCCGCGCGCGTGGCTTCTCCACCTGCCGACGGCTTCTATGACCTCCCGGGAGGAGATGCGCGAGCTCTTCCTCTCCCGTTATGCCGCACCAATGCCGCCCGTCTTCGTAGCTCTCCTGGGTGGCTCACAGGCACCACCCTCGAGCCACCACGTCAAGCCGTTCACCCGCCAGATCAGCACCGCCTCCAAGCGCCGAGAAGCCCCCCCGGGCTGGGTGGCACCCGAGGCCGATCTAACCTTCGACTCGGATGATCACCCCTTCAACCCCATCGGTTCGGGCGCGCTCCCGATGCTGTGCACCCCCACCATCTGCCAGGTGGCCGTCACCAGGACCCTCATCGACGGCGGTGCCGGCCTCAACGTGCTCCCGGTGGAGGCCTTCAGCCTCCTCCACGTGCCGCTAGACCGGCTCCAGCTTAGCAGGCCTTTCTCGGGTGTCGGAGTTGGTTCCACCGCCTCCTTGGGACAGATCCGCCTCCTAGTGACCTTCGGCACCCACAACAACTTCCGCACAGAGCTGATCGACTTTGACATCGCCCCCATCGGCCTCCACTACAACACCATCCTCGGCTATCCGGCCTTGGCCCGGTTCATGGCAGCAACTCACCCGGCGAACAACCTCATGAAGATGCCCGGGAGCAGCGGCGTCCTTACTGTGTCAGGAGGCGCAAGGAATGCGCTGCAGGCGCTCAAGCTTGCTTTCAGGGCGGCCGCGGTGGCGCATCCCACCAGCACCGACGCCCTTGAGCCCAAGGGGGCTGCGCTGGCTAAAAAGAAGCAGCTGTTCACCCAAGACAAGGCGGAAACCAAGCAGGTAGCAGTCGACGAGGGCGGGTCCACTGATGCCACCTTCACCATAGGAGCCAACCTCGAGCCCGAGCAGGAGAAGGCCCTGGTGATGTTCCTGCGCGCGAACAAGAATGTGTTCGCATGGGAACCTGATCAGTTAGCAGGGGTCCCGAGGGGTGTGATTGAGCATCACCTCAACGTGTGCCCCAACGTGCGCCTCGTGAAGTAGAAGGCGAGGCGACAGTCCACTGAGAAACAAGCTTTCATCGTTCAAGAGACCCGGAAGCTAGAAGCGGCAGGAGTTATCCGCGAGGTCCGCTACCCTGATTGGCTGGCTAATTCGGTCGTTGTGCCAAAAAAGGGAGGAAAGGAACGCATGTGTGTCGACTTCACCAACATCAACAAAGCCTGCCCATAGGATCCATTTCCGCTCCCCCGCATTGACCAGATAGTCGACTGTACCGCAGAGTGTGACCTATTGTGCTTCCTAGATGCCTTCTCGGGCTATCACCAGATCAAGATGGCGGTAGAAGACGTGGAAAAAACGGCTTTCCTGACCCCATGTGGAGTGTACTGCTATATGTGCATGCCATTTGGGTTTCGCAACGCAGGCGCAACCTTTCAGTGGCTGATGCACATCGCCTTAGGACGGCAGCTCGGGGGGAACGCTGAAGCTTACGTCGACGACATTGTGGTGAAGTCCCGGGAGGCAAAAACCCTGATACAAGACCGGAAGAAACCTTTACGAGCCTCAACGAAGTGGACCTACGGCTCAACCCGGAGAAGTGCGTGTCTGGGGTCCCCTCGAGCAAGCTCCTAGGTTTCCTTGTGTCCCACAGGGGCATCGAGGCCAACCCGGAGAAGGTCAAAGCAGTCGAAGACATGAGCCCGCCAAGGACCCTCAAAGAGATGCAGAAGCTCACCGGGCATGTAACCGAGCTAGGGCGCTTCATCTCCAAGCTGGGGGAACGAGCACTGCCCTTCTTCAAGCTGATGAAGAAGAAGGTCCCCTTTGAATGGACTGAACTGGCTAACAAGGCATTCCGAGATCTCAAGAGGTACCTTACCAGCCCACCAGTGATGGTAGCTCCGCGTCCACGGGAGCCCCTGGTGCTCTACCTTGTGGCCACCCCCTACTCCGCTAGCGCAGCCCTGGTGGCGGTCAGGGAAGAGCGCCGGACCAAGGCCGCAATGACCATCCGGGCTGAAGCAAAGCAAAGCCAAGAGGGCCTCGCGAGGACCACGACCGCAGCCGAAGGGGAACAACCGCAGCAGGAGAACACACCCGGGGCAGGAGAGGCTTCTCCAAGCAACCAAGCACTGGGGGCTCCACCATCTCAGGAGAAGCCTCGACCTCTGGAGGATGCAAGCTGCGCCAGCACCCTCAACCTCGTCGAGCATCCCGTGTACTTCGTCAGCATGGTGCTATGGGACGTAAGGGTGCAGTACCCCATGCCTCAAAAACTCCTCCTCGCGCTATTAGTGGCCTCACGCAAGCTGTGCCACTATTTCCAAGGCCATCCCATCAAACTCGTCTCAGCATACCCCTTGGAAAGGGTACTCAGGAGCCCCAACTCAGCTGGAAGAGTTGCTGAATGGAACATCGAACTACAGGCATTTCAGCTAGAATTCAGGACGACCAGAGTCATCAAGGGAGCCGTACTTGCGGATTTCGTGGCAAAATGGGCAGAAGCACCAGGCCTCGAGGTAGGCGAGGACCGATCATTTTCCCCGGGAAGTGAGGCACCAGACGGCTGGGTCATGTACTTCGATGGGGCATTCTCCCGACACGGCACGGGAGCTGGGGCAGTGCTCGTATCCCCTACCCAGGACAAACTCTACTACGCCATGCAACTCTGTTTCCAGCACGGAGAAAAGGTCTCCAACAACATAGCAGAGTGCGAAGGCCTAATAGCAGGCTTGAAAGCCGCAATCGCTTTAGGGGTAAAGCGCCTCATCATCAAGGGCGATTCACAGCTCCTCGTCAACTTCTCCAACAAAATATACGAACCAAAGGATGAGCACATGGAAGCCTACCTCGCTGAGGTTCGCAAGATGGAGAAACAGTTCTGGGGGCTAGAGTTGCAGCATGTGCCTCGCGGCACCAATCAAGAGGCTGATGACATTGCCAAGAGGGCATCTAGGCGGCTGCCTCAAGAGCCTGGCGTCTTCGAGGAGCGGCTCTTCAAACCCTCGGCGGCACCGTCACTATCGAGCACGGCGCAACCAAGGGAGGAGCTCCCTCAGCCGCCTACCTCGGGAGCTCCGGCCTACGGCCTGGCCTCAGGGGCACGCCTGCTCCTCGCGCTAGAGCCTCAGGAAGGGTGTTGGATCGCAGAGATCAAGAACTACTTGATGCAAGGGACCCTGCCGGAGAGCGAGGAGGAGGCAGAGCGTGTAGCGTGGCAGGCCACGGCTTACTGCATCAAGGATGGGGAGCTCTACCGGAAGCGACCTAATGACGTGTCCCTACGTTGCATCTATAGAGAGCAAGGGAAGGAGCTGTTGGCGGACATAAACGGCGGGGACTGTGGGCACCACTCATCGTCACGAACCCTCGTCAGCAAGGCGTTCTGCAGTCGATTCTACTGTCCCACAGCACTCAGCGACGCCGTTGAGCTGGTGAAGGCTTGTGACGCCTACCAGTTCCATGCTAGGCAGATCCATCAGCCGGCGGGGGGGTCTATAGACTATACCCCTCTCGTGGCCGTTCGCAGTTTGGGGGCTAGACATTCTGGGCCTGTTCCCTCGGGCGCCAGGGGGCTATCGCTACCTCAACATCGCTGTGGACAAGTTCACCAAGTGGGCTGAGGTTGAAGCTGTCCGCACCATCCCAGCAGGCTCCACAGTCAAGTTCATCAAGGGTCTCGTGAGCCGGTTTGGGGTGCCTAACCGTATCATCGCCGACAACGGTTCGCAATTCACCAGTAATCTCTTCAAAACGTACTGTGCTAACCTTGGAACGCAGATATGCTACGCCTCGGTGGCACACCCCCGGAGCAACGGCCAGGCCGAGCGATCTAACGCGGATGTCTTGAGGGGCCTCAAAGCCAGGACCTTCAAGAAGAAGCTGGAGGCTTGCTGCAGGGGCTGGTACGACGAGCTCCAGTCCGTGTTGTGGTCTATCCGCACAACCGCAGCCAAGTTGACTGGCGAGACCCCGTTCTTCCTCGTATACGGAGCAGAGGTTGTCCTCCCTCACGAGGTCAGGCGTCGCTCCACACGGGTCCTGGCGTTCGACGAGACGCAGCAGGACGCCATGCGGGGGACAGATCTCGTGCTGGGGGAGGAACGCCGTCGAGAAGCCGCTCTACGAGCGCAAGGTATCAACAGGCGCTGCGGTGATACCACTGCTGCAACATCCGCCCCAGAACTCTTGAGGTAGGGGACCTCGTGCTCAGACGGGTTCTCTCCAGGGATGGGCTGCACAAGCTCTCTCCCATGTGGGAGGGCCCATTCAAGGTTGTTCATGTTTCCAGGCCTGGCTCCGCGCGCTTGGAGACCCCGGAGGGGGTACCCGTCCACAACGCATGGAACATTCAACATCTCCGAAGGTTCTATCCCTGAGCAAGGCCTAGCGCCTATGGAAAGGCCCGGTGCCTGTGAATAAGGCCAATGCCTGTGAAGCTGCCGCATTTTGGAAAAGGCCCGGTGCCTGTGAAGAAGGCTAATGCCTGTGAAGTTGCCGCATTTTGGAAAAGGCCCGGTGCCTGTGAAGAAGGATAATGCCTATGAAGCTGCCACATTTTGGAAAATGCCCGGTGCCTATGAAGAAGGCCAATGCCTGTGAAGCTGCCGCATTTTGGGAAAGGCCCGGTGCCTATGAAGAAGGCCAATGCCTGTGAAGCTCGCCACCCGTGACACTCTCACGTAATAATGAGTGGGGCTGTACATGCCCCGGAGTCTCCGGAGTGCCGCCCTCGGGCCTCAGGGGCTCCCGCCCATGCCTAGTGGCAGCACTTAGCTCCGCGCTGGTGAGAAGATGTCGAAGACTAGAATAGGTGCCGGACGCGGCTTTTTCATTTGCTTTCTGCAGTTGGCTTGTTCGTTCCTGTTTGAAGTTTTACTGGAGTTGTTTTTGTCCCAGGCTTGTGACTCTTTATATTTTTCACCCACTTGCCTCATTTTCTCTCGCAAATCTCGTGAGGGAGGTTCGCGGGTGCCCTCGCGAGTGCTTTCTGCCCCGATCGTTTGAAGCTTTCCTGTCCGGGTCCACTGCGGGAGCACCCCTCCCAGTTCATGCCCCATGGGCATCGCGACACGAGCGCAGGACCTGGGCTGATTGCCCCCACAACCATACCGAAGGCTACTCCTCCTGCTAATCCTTGCAGGACATGAAGTGTGCGGCGAGGCCTCAGCCTCGGGAGGCGAGGACCGCGTCAAGCCCCACTGAGCTAAATAAATCCCGCACATGGGCACGCGGCGCAGAAACATAGCGCAGAAATAGCGGAAGCAGCACGATGATCAACAATAACAGTTCTAACACGCCCCCGCGGGGCCCTACACTACCTTCTTTTTCCGCGCAGGGAAAGAAGAAAAACAAAATGGGCACGACTTGCTCGGCACCAACTTGCGGCGAAAGCTCGAGCTGCCTCTGGGGGCTCAGGCAGATCCCTCCTCTCGCTTCACCGGGGCGCGATGGCGGGCAGACCCGCTAACTTCACCCAGGCGGGCACGACGGTGCGGGGGCTAGTCGCGGCCACCGCTGGAGGAGCTGCTGCCTGAGAGAGAGTCACCGAAGCTTGGCGAGCCCCGAGCGCCGCCGCCTACACGCCGGCCGCCGCCTTCATCTTGGTCAGCACCGGGGCTGGGCAGGCGGCCGCGGTCATTGTCTTCGGGGCAGCACCCAGTGCGGCGACCGTCTTCCCCAAACACCCTCACGTAGAGGGTGGCGTCGCCATCGAATTTGAAGTGGAGGGTGCACTGCCGGCTCAGGCCGCGCGCACGGGCAAACGTTTGCCAGCCGCGGGTCAGGACCGCATTCCTAGAAGCGGAGACCTCCAGCAAAGCCCAGGAGGCCCTGCTGCAGCAACCATCTGCCTGAAGCCAGAGGCCGTCCCGAGCTCCGGCCGACAGTTCACCTACAAAGAAACAGGGGAGCTGGATCCAGGTGCTGGTCGGGTCCGCCGACCACACAACGAACTCCGGCAGCACCTCCGCCGAGCGAAAGCGCGGCCTGGGGGCCTCGCGGCCACGGCGTGCCTCCCATCAGCAATCGAGCGCTCACCACCACGCAGGGAACCGCCTCCATGGCCACGAGAAGCCACTACAGGGACCGCGGGGTTCTTGCGAGGGCGGCCCCGGCCGCGCTTGGTCGGTGGGGAGTCTGGCCCTGCCGGATGAGCTTTTCCTTTCTCCGCGGCCGAGAATCTCTTCGGCGGAGCCATGGGAATGGCGAGTAGCCAAGAAGTAGAAAATGAGTAGCAGGAAGGGATAAGCTAACGAGGCTCGCACAGTCCCGTACTTATAGCTGGAGAAGGCCAACCGCCGACCACCATGATCGCAGGTAATCATGACCCATTTCTCTGCATGCATGGACTTGTCAAGGCGTGCGGTTGCCGAGGCGTTGTTGGGAAGCGCATACGCCCATGTCCAATCTTTCGCCACGCGGCGCCCAAGGCCGCAGGCTATTGGAGCCTGCGGCGCTTCGCGCTTGCCCCTTCTCTTCTCTGCTAGGCCCAGCCCGGGCGCGCCTCGGGCCCGGGGGCTACTGTCGACGTTCTGGGAATGGGGGTCCCTAGACTTGCCTGCCTGCGGCCTGCGGCGTGGCTCGAGTGGGGGCCCAGTGCGGCCCAGCTTCATCAGCTTAAACTCAAGACCCTCGCGAGGGGCCAAGCCCTGTGGGGCGGACGACAGGAAGCTTCCTCAGGAGCAGCCTCATCAGGCAGGCTCGCGAGGAGGCGGAGAGATCAAGGCAAGGGCACCTCGCGAGGAGCCCGTGACGCAAGCCATGACGATCGAGATCAGGCGGGTGCTGGCCCGTGCAGTGTCCTCGTTTCCCCTTCGGTGCAAAGGGAGCAAGCACAGTCCAAGGCATCGGGCAAAGGTTACCATTCCGGTGCAACGAGACCAAGACCAGCAGAGCGGCAGGATGGAGGTCACCATGGAGCCCAAGACGGCGTCATCACCAGTGCTTTAGGCAGCCGAAGACTACCTTTGGTCAGGATAACTTGTACTGGATGTTCCCCTTCAAAATGGCCGATTGTTGGCGCCCTTCCCGCTCATATTTTGGGAAGAGGACCAGGGCCTCTATAAGTAGGACTAGCCACCATAGAGGGGGGGGGGGGATCCGGACCGAGTAGAACACACCGCAGCAGCTCAAGAACACCTCTCGCGAGGCCGTTCTTCCCCTGTATTGTTCATCATCAGGCCCTGAGGCAAACCACCACACCACACACCGGAGTAGGGTATTACACCACATCGGTGGCCCGAACCAGTATAAACCTCGTGTCCTTGAGTGTTCTTCTTCCCAGTCTAGATTTCTTGCGAGTCATAGAAGCATGAGTTGGTAGGGGAAAGATCTCCGTGCGCACCCCAGAGTTCGAACCTTAAGGGTCTGCCGGAACCCGAAATCCGACAGCGCCCGCTCAGGTGGTCCAAGTGCACCATCACCTTCAGCTCGGCGGACCAACTCAAGTGCGCGGCGACTACCGGCGCCCTCCCGGTGCTCTTCTCACCTGTCATCAGCAACGTTCAAGTCACCAAGACCCTCATCGACGGCGGCACAGGGCTCAATGTCCTGTCCGCTGAGACATTCGACAACCTTCAGGTGCCATACGATCAACTACAGCTTACCAAGCCTTTCTCAGGAGTGACCGACGGCTCCACCACCCCGATAGGGCAGGTCCGCCTCCCTGTCACCTTCGGCCAGTGTGACAATTACCGCACCAAGCTCATCGACTTCGACGTTACCCACATCTGCCTGCCGTACAATGCCATCCTTGTGTATCCAGCCTTGGCCAAGTTTATGGCAGCGACCCGCCACGACTACAACATCCTCAAGATGCCAGGAAGTGGCACCGTCATCTCGGTCGCCTGGGAGGAAAGAGATGCGATGTCCTCCCTCGAGCGCACTTACCAAGCTGCAGCGACCGAAGACCCCGACAAAGAAGGTACCCTGTACCCTCCTGAGGCCAACCCTAATAAGAAGAAGCAGCTACTCCATCAAGGGCCTCAGGAGGGCGGCGTCTCCAGCGGCACCACCTCAGGAGTTGCGCCTGCAGATGGGACGCCTCCTTCCCTCGCATAGGAAGGCATGCCTAGTGCCCTCCTCGGGCTGGGCTCGGGGGCTCTCTTCTGGAGGGCCTCAGACCTAGCCGTCATCACGAGGGAGGCGCTCGGGCACCATGTGGAGGCATGCTTCGCCGCATGTTTCCCTCAAGAGGACACGAGGCATGGAATGCCTTATACTTAGGAGTTCATCACCAAGGCGATCCAGGAGCTTCAAGAGGCAAGGACCATATGTGGCGATCGTTGCCCACCACCCAGCGCAGCTCCCCACCCTGGCGAGGGCGGCGGGCTGCGCGTCTACATCGACACCCCAGGGCTCAACAGGGCCGCATCTCAGGGACGTTTCTGGCATTCGCGCATTGGGAGGTGCGAGGGCCCCCCCCATAGCTACGTTCACATGCCTCTCGACCTGCCAAACGCGGCTGCCACCTTCCAGCGCCACCTGTGGAGCATTCTGGCGGCTCAGGAGTCCAGGCATCACATTGTCCTATCGGAGATCGCGATAGTTCTTCAGGAGCCACCTGGGCCTGCGGAGCCTCCCGAGGCTCAGGACCCTGGCGGCTCGTGAGGAGCAACTCCTCCGACGCGCATCTTCAGCTGCCCCGACACCACTCCAGCACGGTATCAGGTGACTCTTTCCAGTTCATTCAGTGAGGGGCGCCCTTCGGGCAGCATTATCCCCAAGTCGCATGGGCATGTCCCTGCGGCGTGTATCCTTTTGCATCTTTAGCTTACTCTGTTGGGAGCGCCTCACGGGCTGCATCATCCGTAGGCCGCTCGGGTCCGTCCCATTGGCATGAATCGTTCTTGCATCTATCTGAACTAGTTTGCCTCTTGCATGAATTGCGTTATAATCACTACTCACCTGGTGCTTGCTCATCGCGGCCTCCCGCGCTGCTGATCAGTCACTTTCTTATCCTGCAACGAGAGACTCACATGCTGGCACGGTGCTTGTGCTTGGGTCCGTCCCTGCAACACTGATAAACCAGTGCGATCGAGCTCTAGCTCGCGGCCCGCTCCGTGTACGCCATCTCACCAGATCGTTAGTGCCTTCATCTTCTCGCGGAAGGAGCAATGGCAGGCTGGCAAGCGTAGCTATGGTCTACTCTCTCTCACACTAACCCGTAGGAACCTCTGGAGCCTAGCTACAAGAGGTCTCACCGGCTGCTCCCTTTCATGCTTTTCGCTTGGGCGTTAAAGGGAGGGCTCCTAAGCATCACGCCTCAGGAACTCTTACTGACTCTCCAGCCCTCACCCCCTGGCCTTCATCCCGGCATCGCGACCTGGCATACCAGCGGCGGCTGAGCTCGCTCGAGGGTCGAGACCCGAGGACGCAGAGCACACAGGAAAGTGTGAAGGGTGGGAGCTGGCATGGACACAACCTGGCAGCATCGCCATCAGCGGCCCATGAACCGGGAGCCACGCAAGGAACCAATCCATGATTGCTAAGATAAGTCACGTATCCAAGGTAGCCCAGCTCGCGACTTAGGATTTTCGGCTCCTGCAGCCTTGCTCCGGCAATCCCGCCTTCCTTTTCTATCTTTAGGGAGCTGCTTGCACTCTAAGGGGGACCTCTTGAGCATCGCGCCTCAGGAGCTCTTACCGGACCTCGGGCCGCTCACCTCCTGGCCTTGACCACGGCATCGCGACCTGGCATACTAGCGATGGCTGAAGCCTGCCTAGGGACTAGGACTTATCGGCGTAGATCACTAAGCTACAGCGAGGACAAAAAGGGGGACAATGCCGAAGCGAGACATGCAATCACGAATTTCACAATGAAAATGATATTAATGCATAGGCATTACAGAATCTTTACACACCCCCACGGGGTTCATCTCGATTCCTCGTAGGGAACAAAAGCAGGAAGTTTTCTAGGAGCCCTATCTACAAGTATCACTGCCGGCGCCATCATCAACAGTGGTCCACGAGGGGCTGACGCCAACCCCATCTAGATCGGTGGTGACGACGAGCGGATGCCGCTGCTGCACTCCGGGCACAGCGTGAGCTCGGGGGCACATAGCTGTAGTCGCTCGTCTCCGGAGTCTCGTCCGGCTCGGGAGAGTCGCTGGACTCCCAGGCACCATTGCTGCTGCTGGGGGCGTCGTCGGCAGGACCACGGGCGGGCCCAGCGCCTGCCCCTGCGCTGTCTTGGTGATCCCCTTCAGGACAGCACACCAGGCGGCAGCCTTCCTCATCAAAGACTTTGAAGAACATCGTGGAGGGGCCGCCGTACTCAAAATGGATGGTGAGGGCCCCCTCCGTGCGGCAGACACAGGCAACGTCGCCCCATCCGCGGGTCATGAAGATTTTGCCATGGCAGACGGCCTCAACCTCTGCTCCCGTCGTCGGGGTGCCGCACTCCGCGTGCTACAACCACAGCTCGAGCGGCCCCTTTGGCGGCATCACTTTGGCAAAGAATGGCGGGAATCGGATCCACGTGCGCGGTGGCATCGCCGCCCACACCACGAGTTCACACGAGGAGCCCTCGGCGTGGGTTCGCGGGGCGGCGGCGTGGGCCACTATGACACGACTACCACGACCTTGGCGCGGGAGGCTCCCGTCGCTGCCTCCTCCTCCGGAGCCTTCTGCCCGAGCGTACAAGGGTAGCAGGTAGCCGGGTGTAACATCCCAAAATTCTAAATTTTGGAATATTATACTAAATAGATAGTTTTGATTGATTGTATGATTGTTTGTGTGAAATTGAGTGAAATTCGAAATCTTTTTGGAAGTTAAATGAGAGGGAATAAAAGGACTTTCCCAAAAAAAAATTTTGCTTTTATGATCTCCGTGAAATCAAATTCTTTACAAATACAAAACCCTAGAGAGAGGATGACATGACTTCTTCCATTTAAATAATTAAAAGGGTTTTGAAAAGATTTGAATTTCATTTGGAAATATTTCAAATTTAGAAACTTTAAGCAACTCAAAGATTTTCATGAGAGAAGATAAAATGACTTCTTCAAAACACATGAAATATGAGTTGGAAGTTTAAAATGATCAAATTTAAAATCCCTTTAGAAATTATTCTCATTTTGGAGTTATTTGGATTTTATTCAAATTATTTTTCTCCAAAAATAAAATATATGGAAAATAGGGTAAAATGATTCCCTACAACAGAAAATTGGAGAGAAATAAATTTGAAATCATTTTGGCATTTAAAAAAATGATTTTTAGTGGTTTTTATTAGAGCAGTAGCACTGTTTGTTTTAATTAAATTTGTGTGAATTGTATTTGATGTTAGAAAAATGTTCAAGTCGTAGAAAATCTTTTTCTGAAAATTTTGATATATTATATGCCTATATTATATTATATTATATTATATTTTCGTTTTCTTTTCTTTTCCCCTCTGTTTAAAAAAACTTCCCCCGTCGCCGACGGGGCCGGCCCAGCGCCCGAGCCAGGCCACGGGCCAGCCCATGCCACTCGCCTCCTCCGTCCCCGAGCGGGACTCCGCTCGGGAGTCCGCCGCCGCCACGCCGCTGCCGCCGACCTCGACGGCCGTGTCTGCCCCGGCCTCCTCTGCCCCCTCCCCACGCCTCCCCGCCTATAAAAGGCGAGGCCCGACCCTCTCTCTCTCTCCTTCACATCGTTGCCGCAGCCGCGCCTTGACTGCCGCCGCCGCCGCCGCAGGACTTCGCCGCCGCAACTCGCGCCGCTGCCGCCGCCTTGCGCCGCTGCTGCCGCGCACCGCCGCCACCGCTCGCCGCCCCGCGCCGACGCCCCTCCCGCTGCGAGAAGCAGCCGGAGTTGACCGATCCGCCACCGCCGGATCCGATCCGCCACCGCCGGATCCGATCCGCGTCAAACCGGTATAAACCTCCCCCAGTCCAGTTTATGTTTTTTGTTTTCTCTGGTTTTCTTCTAAAGCCGGTTTTATTTATTAGTTAGGTTGATTAGTGGACGTTCGCTAGTTTAGGATTTGTAGCGAACGGTTTTCGTCTTGTAAGCCACTATAGCGAACATTCGTTATTTAGTCTTTTTCTTTTTCTGTTAGTTTTAGTCAGGGACTTCTTTGTAGATGTTTTATTTACAGTTTAGACCCTGCTTTTCAAACTAGCGCAACTTTTTGCTCGCTTGTCCAAATCTGATGAAACCAACTCCCACTTCTTCGTTGTAATCTCCTCTATCCTGTAAAGCAACTTAAACATGTTTTTGAAAGTTTAAAATTTCTTTTCAAATAGATTTTAATTTAAACTTCTTTTTGTCATACAATGAGTTTTATTACTCTGATTTAATTGATTCTTTTTGCAAATAGAAACTCTTGACCTAAACTTTCTCATAAGGCCAAATTCACATAATTTTGGTACTGTTAGAAATTGTTTTATGTTGCAAGAGTTATTTGCTTGGTTTGGATGTTTTCCGAATTGTCTTCTACGTTCTTGCCGATCTTTTGAGTGATTGCTTATGTGTGGTTACTATTGCTTGCTTATGCTAGATTGACCGGAGTGTGACGAGTAGAACTATCAGGAGTTATGAGTGCGAATCATCTTCATCAATAGTACAATGCAAGTTCACACTTTGATCATACTTTTCATTACCCAGTTTTTATGCATTAGTTCCAATCCTCAACATTGCATGGTAGGATGTGTTTAACATGTGGGTTTTGGGAAGTAGATGTTGAGGTAGAACCTATTTTACTTTATATCAAACCTTTGGGAGTTACTTCTACGTTATGCTTATACGGCTATGCTATGCTCGTAGACGTAGATTGGTTGAGTGAATCCATGACCGATGTGAGATTGTTAATTAATGGTTAACTTAAGGTGGCTACTTAAACACACATCTGGGTGGAATGGTTGGGGCACCCTGGAGCACCAAGTGGTTTGCCCGGGCACCTGGAGAACCCAGTGCTTGCCCAAGGGGATCCCGGAGTACCCGTGTGATCACCGTATGAAATGCCACCCAGGCTCAAGGGGATCATAAGATTATTCATGATAGAAACTTCCATGTGCAGCCACAAGCTATTATGGGCTCTAGCATAGTTGAGTAAGTTGCACGACCTCTTCTAGTGGTAGGCTAGCAGATGTAGGGGATGTAGATTGATATTGTCTACCCGGTGTTAGAGTTGATGCTTTTGAAAGACTGTTTCTCGGTCATCCGTTTCTCAAACACCATGTAGTGCGAGAAATCCAACAGAGGAGATCGAGTCTTGTGGGGAAAAGTGTGCAAGCCTCTAAAGAGTGTATAAACTAATCATGGTTAGTCATGTCCTCGGTTATGGACATCTTGAGTATCTGGTTCTTGAATTATCATGTTGATCTCATCACTTTAATTAATTAATTTGTTGCGTTGTTGACTTCTAATTGGGATTGAGTTGGAGGAACCTTCTCAATAATTTTTCAACCAACTTGGTAGTTAAATAAAATATATTCCTTTCTAGTAGAGAAAAATTGACTTTTCGCAAAACATGATAACCATAGAGCCTCCACCAGCCAAATATGCATATAGAGATAGCCATTCTCATTTTATCCTATGGTGTGAATTTGCCAGTACATTCAATGTACTGACATACATGGCTGCAACGTCTCATGTTGCAGGAATCTTACGATGAGTAAGTGATACGTTAGGGTTATGATTTCTACAATCAACTTTGTTGTTGGTTTTGATGGGAATCCACAACCTTGTTGCTACTTCCGCTATTTGGATTGAGGTAATAGTATTTATGTTACTTTATACATGTGATTTACCTCTGTTATAAATCCTCGAGTACTGTGTGTGTCAGCATACCGATCCAGGGATGACACTTAAGCACAGAGACTTGATACATTTGGGTCGGGTCGCTACAAGATGGTATCAGAGAACATGTTGACTGTAGGACGTGACCCCTAGAAACTAGCAAGCCCATAGGAAGGATTTTCTCTAAACTTTTTTTTCAAAGTATCTTTTACCTCTCTTCTTTTGTGAGCTTTATCAAATATTCCCTTTTAGTTAAACTATACCCCTTTCCCCTTCTGACCACACGAAGATTCGACTGATGAGGCCACTCCAAGAAGTACAAGATATCGGACAACTAAGACCACATCAGAATGAAGAGTATTTTGCCGTGCATTATAACAATGGAAACTAAAACCATTGAGGACTCTGAAGACTAGGAGAATTTGAAGGCTCTGAAGAATTTCCAGAGTGGTATGACCTAGGAAAGTTACCCGTATGGAATTAGTCAGACTATTGAGGCTGTCAATACCCGAGATTAAGGTGTATTAGAGTAAGACCGGAACATGGAGCATTAGAACTCAAAGTTTTTGTCAAGAAAACCCTAATGGAGGAGATATCAACTATGGAATGATAGCTCATGAAAATGACAAGAGCAGAAACACGGCTATCCATGATGTTATCGCCCGCTTATGCTATTTTCACCGTGCTGAGTTAAGCATGCATTTCTTCGGAAGGATTGGATGGTAGAAGGCTAATGGAGCACCTATCAGCAAAAGATGAAATTTTAACCTTAACTGGTGTATCACCAGGATCGGGAGTATTACATCAAGAATTCTAAGATAGACCTTTAGGAAGCCATATTTGACAAGGAAGTATTTCGTGAAGAGCTTAGGACCCATAAGCTAAAAATAGCCAAGCTGGAGGAGCATAACCTCGAGATGCCGGAGATTCGTCAGGAACTGAAGGACAGTAGGACCATGGTTCATGCCAAGGATGTTGAAACCCATAAGTTTGGAACCAACTATAGAATATTAAAGGATGTCACGAGAGACTTCGCGTCAACAGAGTTGATCTAGAAAAGAACTTGAGAAGGACAAGCACGATTGGAAGAAGCCATCGGAGTCAGGAACGAGACATGAAGAGTTTGACGGCTTTGAAGATTTATAGCCTTTAGAAGACCAAACCCCTATTATATACCTATGTTAGATGCGACGTTTGTGAGCTGTCATTTGTTTGATGTTTTTTCTGACAGCCACAAAATAAATCCGTCTTTTCAAAAAGTATTGTTTGTATTGTGTGTATCCCTCCCTATCTCTCTTATCTTACCCCCAAAACCCATGGACCCAATAGCGGATGAATGGAGATGAACTCATATTTCCGGGACCGATAAGTCAGTTGGAGACGGACCGATGGATTCAGAACATGGAAGGTCACATGAAGAATAACACTATAGCCGGAAAGGATATGGCCCAGCGTGCTCTTTAGTGCTTTGAAAGAGGTGTTGCTACCTGGTGGAGGATGTACCAAACCATCAATGGGTGGCAAAGAGTAACCACTTGGGAAGAATTTAAGTTGACCCTGCTAAAGTCTCGGTTTGTGTCCCAAAAATTGAAGCCTTATGGAAATGATATGAATAAGCCTTATGCATGCAAGCTCTGTGGAGAAATAGGGCACAACCATAAAGAACACAAGGATGAATGCCCTCATTGTGAAGAAAGTCACCCAGCTAAAGAATGCCCAACTAGACAGATTACTTGTTTCTTGTGTGAAGGGACTACCCACTATCCTGCTCGGTGGCACATTTACCCCATGGTACAATGAACTATCCAACATAATAAAGAAAAAATGAAAGGAGCCCTCATGGAAATTTTTGAAGAACCGGTGATGAAGGAAGAGGTGGAGGACACACCCAAAGCAGACCCAATTAAACCCTGCACCAAGTCATGCTATTCATGTGGAGAAGAAGGGCACATCTCCCAGAATTGTTTGAATGGGGATCTAGTAGAATTCCTGACTGAGGAAGTAGAGTATGACCCATAGGAAATAGAAGCCCTGATTGGAACAAAAAAGTCCAGGAAGAGAAATAGATTGGATTCCAGGAAGAACCTGAGTCATATCACTTATTTCAGGTGCAAGGAGTCAGGGCACTACTTCAGCGGTTGCCCAAAAAGAAAACCTTGAGACTTGTCAGAAGTAATATGTTTTTGTTGTAATGAAGCAGGGCACCTTGCCAGAGATTGTCCCAAAGAGAAGGAGGATTGTGCTAAATAGTTGAGTTTTGAACAAAAGGAATATAGTAGTAGTAGTGGGGACAATTCTTTTATATTGAAGTGTTGAGTTGAGGCATGTAATGGAAATGCAGGAGATTGTAATAACTTGGAATCAATAAAGTTAGCCTCGTTGGTACTGATTTGAAATTTTATGAATTGTTACTCTATGGAGAAAGATTTTGACCATTTCCGAGGATATAAGAAATATGCTCTATGGAAGAATATGTGCATTTCAAGGGTGGTAGTACCCTGTGAGGAAACTTGACCCCTAGAAAGAATAATGATACTCCACGGAGTGGACCACAGATAACATAAGTATGAGTTTTATCTCGATATGTGGGATACCCCAAGATTATGAAGGGATGAAGTACTATTGGCTATAAAGGAGGGATAGTGTTGGTAATATGGAGCAATTGTAACTCCATGATGAGTTTGAGTAATCACGTCTTAGTTTGGTGCCAATAGAAGGAAGGGAGACAGTACCATTAGATGGACTTAAGAATTCTAGGAAGCTGGATGTTGGAATAATGATGAGTTGCCCCTGAGGATGAGTACAAGAATTACAAGTGATGCGATGGGCCATAACCCACAGGCTCCAGGACCTGCCAAGAAGCAAGCACACTCTTGCTGAAGGAAAAACCCTGGAAGAGATTACGATGTTACCCATCGACAATTTCATAGGAGTAACACAAAACCTGAGAGTTGTGAAAGAACGATAGGTGTTTGGTTGGTTTGCAGAATCCATGGATTTATCCAAACTTGGTTTGTCGATAAGAGAAATTCTGCAATGCTTATGAGGATGACCGAGTGTTAGAATACGAGATTCGCTAAACCATATACAAGGTAATGATTTTGGGTGCGGGATGGATTGATCACCATATCGACTTACTCTTTTTATTTGCCTTGCTATATGGGATGGTAAAATCTGAGTGACTTACCCATAGTAGAGCAACGACAATCAAAACCTTTTTTAAACCTTAGAATGGTATGACAATTTTCCCTTGTACAAGGAAGCTGTTGCCAATCGTAGGTCATATGGTGAGGTTCAACCCAGACCCATTCCCTGCAGGGACCCAGTCAAATTGTTTGATGACCACCATGAGATATCGATAATTGTTTAGTATTGGCACCAGACCCTGTCAGCTTAGAAGACCCAGTCACAGAAAAACCTTACCAGGATGAAAGGATAGAAGAATTGCGGTAAAGGTTATGCCAGTACCAGAAGATCCCAGAGAAGGAATTTTTCCGAAAATCTGAGAAGACCGACACTGTCAAGAACAAGGATGAAGTATATGACTTTTGATGGAACCATAACCATGCTTCTAAGGGTGGTAGCACCAAAGACCCCGGAGACGATCGATGGATTTTGAGAAGACCCCCCAAACCTAACCTATTTCTTGCTAGCCTCTCCAAATCTCGAGGACGAGATTCATTTTAAGGGTGGTAGATTTGTAACATCCCAAAATTCTAAATTTTGGAATGTTATACTAAATAGATAGTTTTGATTGATTGTATGATTGTTTGCGTGAAATTGAGTGAAATTCAAAATCTTTTTGGAAGTTAAATGAGAGGGAATAAAAGGACTTTCCCAAACTTTTTTTTTTCCTTTTATGATCTCCGTGAATTCAAATTCTTTTCAAATACAAAACCCTAGAGAGAGGATGACATGACTTCTTACATTTAAATAAATGAAAAGGGTTTTGAAAATATTTGAATTTCATTTGGAAATATTTCAAATTCAGAAACTTCAAGCAACTCAAAGATTTTCATGAGAGAAGATAAAATGACTTCTTCAAAACACATGAAATATGAGTTGGAAGTTTAAAAGGATCAAATTTGAAATCCTTTTATAAATTATTCTCATTTTGGAGTTATTTGGACTTTATTCAAATTATTTTTGTCCAAAAATAAAATATATGGAAAATAGGGTAAAATGATTCCCTACAACAGAAAATTGGAGAGAAGTAAATTTGAAATCATTTTGGTAATTTTAAAATGATTTTTAATGGTTTTTATTAGAGTAGTAGCACTATTTGTTCTATTCAAACTTGTGTGGATTTTATTTGATGTTAGAAAAATGTTCAAGTCGTAGAAAATCTTTTTATGAAAATTTTGATATATTATATGCCTATATTATCTTTAATTTTATTTTCTTTTTATTTTCTTTTTCCCTCTGTTTTAAAAAAACTTCCCCCATCGCCGACTGGGCCGGCCCAGCGCCCGAGCCAGGCCATGGCCCAGCCCACGCCGGTCGCCTCCTCCATCGTCGAGCGGGACTCCGCTCGGGAGTCCGCCGCCGCCACGACGCCGCCACCGACCTCGACGGCTGTGTCCTCCCCGGCCACCTTTGCCCCCTCCCCACGCCTCCCGCCTATAAAAGGCGAGGCCCGACCCTCTCTCTCTCCTTCGCATCGCTGCCGCAGCCACGCCTCGCCTGCCGCCGCCGGACTTCATCGACGTAGCTAGCGCGGCTGCTGCCACCGCCCTGCACCGCTTCCTCTCCGCTCGCCTACCCCGCCGCGGTCGTCTCGTCGTCGCCCCCCCACCGCGGAAAGCCGCCAGAGTTGACCGATCCGCCACCGCCGAATTTGATCCGCCCCGAACCGGTATAAACCGCCCCTGGTCCGGTTTATTTTTTTGGTTTTCTCTAGTTTTCTTCTAAAGCCAGTTTTATTTATTAGTTAGGTTGATTAGTGGACGTTCGCTAGTTTAGGATTTGTAGCTAACGGTTTTCGTGTTGTAAGCCACTATAGCGAACGTTCGTTATTTAGTCTTTTTCTTTTTCTGTTAGTTTTAGTTAGGGACTTCTTTGTGGATGTTTTATTTACAGTTTAGCCCCTGCTTTTCAAACTAGCACACCTTTTTGCTCGCTTGTCCAAATTCGACGAAATCAACGCCCACTTCTTCATTATAATCTCCTCTATCCTATAAAACAACTTAAACACGTTTTTGAAAGTTTAAAATTTGTTTTCAAACAGATTTGAATTCAAACTTCTTTTTGTCATAACTCGACTTTTATAACTCCGGTTTAATTGATTTTTTTGCAAATCAAAGCTCTTGACCTAAACTTTCTGATAAGGTCAAATTCACATGATTTTGGTACGGTTAGAAATTGTTTTATTTTGCAAGAGTTATTTTCTTGGTTTTGATGTTTTCTGAATTTTCTTCTGCGTTCTTTCCAATCTTTTGAGTGATTACTTATGTGTGGTTTCTATTGCTTGCTTACGCTAGATTGACCGGAGTGTGACGTGTAGAACTATCAGGAGTTATGAGTGCGAATCATCTTCATCAGCAGTACAAGGCAAGTTTACACTTTGATCATACTTTTCATTACCCAGTTTTAATGCATTAGTTCCAACCCTCAAACATTGCATGGTAGGATGTGTTTAACATGTGTGTTTTGGGAAGCAGATGTTGAGGTAGAACCTATTGTCCTTTATATCAAACCTTTGGGAGTTACTTCTACGTTATGCTTATACAGCTATACTATGCTCGTAGACGTGGATTAGTTGAGTGAATCCATGACAGATGTGAGATTATTAATTAATGGTTAACTTAAGGTGTCTACTTAAACACACATCTGGGTGGAATGGTTGGGGCACCCTGGAGCACCCAGTGGTTTGCCTGGGCACCTGGAGAACCCAGTGCTTGCTCAAGGGGATCCCGGGGTACCCGTGTGATCACCCTATGGAATGCCACCTAGGCTCAAGGGGATCATAAGATTATTCATGCTAGAAACTTCCGTGTGCAGCCACAAGCTATTATGGGCTCTAGCATAGTTGAGTAAGTTGCATGACCTCTTCCAGTGGTAGGCTAGTAGATGTAGGGGATGTAGGTTGGTACTATCTACCCGGGGTTAGAGTTAATGCTTCTGAAAGACTGTGTGTCGGTCATCCGTTTCTCAAACACCATGTAGTGCGAGAAATCCAACGGAGGAGATCGAGTCTTGTGGGGAAAGTGCGCAAACCTCTACAGAGTGTATAAACTAATCATGGTTAGCCGTGTCCCCGGTTATGGACATCTTGAGTATCTGGTTCTTGAATTATCATGTTGATCTCATCACTTTACTTAATTAATTTGTTGGGTTGTTAACTTTTAATTGGGATTGTGTTGGAGGAACCTTCTCAATAATTTTTCAACCAACTTGGTAGTTAAATAAAATATATTCCTTTGCAGTAGGAAAAAAATGGCTTTTCGCAAAAACATGATAACCATAGAGCCTCCAGCAGCCAAATATGCATATAGAGATAGTCATTCTCATTTTATCCTATGGGGTGAATTTGCCAGTACATTCAATGTACTTACCTACATGGCTGCAATGTCTCATGTTGCAGGAATCTTACGACGAGTAAGTGATACGTTTGGGCTACGATTTCTACACTCAACTTTGCCGGTGGTGTTGATGGGAATCCACAACCTTGTTGTTACTTCCGCTATTTGGATTGAGGTAATAGTATTTACGTTACTTTATACATGTGATTTACCTTTGTTATAAATCCTCGAGTACGGTGTGTGTCAGCATACCGATCCAGGGATGACACTTAAGCACAGATACTTGATCCATTCGGGTCGGGCCGCTACACCGGGGGAGGCTGCTCGTACCAAGGCCTCGTCACCTCCGGCCTCACGGCGATGTTGCGGGGCGGACCAGCCTCTTCTTCGGTGGGAGTGGCCCAATCTCTTCGCGGGGGGTTTCCCTTTCTCAGCGGCGGAGAACCTCCGTATCGGCGCCATGGGTGTCACGGCAAAGCAAAGAGGAAGAAGAGGAAGCAAGCGGTATGGATGAAGAGATGGGCAACGGGGGATCCACCCCTCTCCTCATTTATAGCCCGAGGGAGGCCAACCGCCGGCCTCCATGATCTAAGGTAATGATGATTTTCTTTTGCATGCAGCAGGGTCTCGTCAAGTCGGGCAATTACCGAGGCAGTGTGGGGGAAGCGGAGACACCCACGACCTATCAATCGCCATGCATCAATTGAGGCCGCAGGCGGTTGGGGCCTGCGGCACTCCGCACTTGCCCTTTGGCTTCGCCTCGAAGCCAAGTCCAAGCGCACCTTGGGCCTAGGGGCTACTGTCGGCGTCCTGGGAACGGGGGTACCCAGACTTGCTTGCTTATGGCCCAGGGTGTGGTCCCACCAACGGCCTAGTATGGCCCATCTTCATCAGCAACCACTCAAGACCCTCGCGAGGGGCCAAGCCTCGCGAGGCGGACAACACCAAGACCTCCTCTGGGGCGGCCTTGCTAGGATGGTCCCGAGGAGCGCAGATATCTATGCAAGGGGCACCTCGCGAGGTCCGCATGACGTGAGCCATGACGACCAAGGCCAGGCGGGCTCCAGCAGGCGCAGAGTGCCGGTTTCCTCTTTGGTGCAAGGAAGCAGGCGCATGCGAGGAGTCCCGAGGCATGAAGCAAAGGTTTCCATATCGGTGCAACAAGACCAAGACCAGCAGGACGGTAGGACGGAGGTCACTGTGGATCCCATGGCGGCTTCACCACCATAGCCTTTGGAAGGCGAAGACAACCTTTTGTCAGGATAACTTGTACTAGTTGTCTCCCTTCGAAATTGGCCGTTGTGGGATCCCTTCCCGCCTAAACATTTGGGAAGAGGACTAGCGCCTCTATAAATAGGACCAACCAGTAGCCACCACTATAGCAAGGGACGGATCATTCAGACCATCCGCAAGCACATCATCTCATCGAGCTCAAGAACACCTCTCCTCAGGAGGTTGCTCATCCACTGTACTAGTTCATTCTCAGCCCACGAGGCAATCCATTACACCACACTGGAGTAGGGTATTACACCACAACGGTGGCCCGAACCGTTATAAAATCTCGTGTCATTTGTTCCTTGGGTTCGGCGAGCTAGGCCTTGAGATTGTGGCGAGAGCGAGCTAGGGAGATAGAGATCTTCGTGTGCACCGTAGTGTTCGAACCTCAAGGGTTTGCCGGAACCCAGAATCCGACACCGGCCTCCTGCCCGGAAGTTCCCGCACCCGGAACTTCTGGCCGTCCCAGAACTTCCGGCCTCGACGCATGGAAGCCGTCCAAGAGTGTGCCAACTCTCTGGATAGCTCGGACCCTGGCCGAACCCTCACCCGGAACCTCTGGCGCCCGGACTTCTAGCCGTCGCCAGAACTTCCGGCCCTGCCTGCGCGCAGAGAATTGGCCTGAGGCCATGTACCCTTTCGCCCCTCACTTACCCCTTTGTGGCTACCACTATATATACTCATCCCCCTCCTCCATTTTAGGGTTAGCATAGGTTTAGCTCATTTGAGATAGAGTTTTTCTCATCCATCTGGATCTACTCCATCAAGAGAGACCGCGGCCTCTATGGAGAAGATCCACCTTGGATTCAAGACCCCTTCATGGGAAGACCCCTCAAGACCTCCTTACGGAGATGAACTAGTTACCCTATGTATCGTCCTTTATCAACCTTGGATCGTGTCTCTCTTTGTGTTTCGAGTATCTAGCACATGTGTGATCGTTTCTTGTTGATTTGAGTGTTTCCTCTCGTTTCCCCTCGTGATTTCCCTCGCGTTTCCCCTTGTGTTCCTCGTGTTCTTCACGGGACTCCCTCCATTTCGTGAAAGATCAGGCCCTAGGGTTCTACCCTACATCATAAGGCCATGGTCAAGTGGGTTCCCAAGACTATGTCAAGTTCTCCTTCATCAAGTACGGCTACAACTCCAAGGATTCCCATCAAGTTGATGTGGATCCCAAATAAGAAGAAGTAGAGTGTTCTTGAGGGTGACTCCACCGACATACTTCACTCATATTCATTTTGGCAAGAACATGTGCAATCAACTTTCATATCTTGCATTAGTTCATGGAGTCGCAAACCCTCTTGTTGGTAAGACAAGGGGCAAGGTAACCTAATGCTTTCATGGACATCATCATATGTGCAGTTCACTCTATGTCTATGGATATCCTTGTATGTTCCTTGTGGGACTAACCCACATAGGTATTAAATGTGCAACACTCCAATGGATTGCTCCAAAAGATCTACATCAACATTGAGCATCCACATCTTCAACATCTACATGAAGTCATCATCGACAAAACCCAAGGTTAGTTCATCCCTCTTAGGGGGGATATCTCATCTAGGGGGAGCTTTGCTCTAAAAAATTGAGCTAAAGCAACTCTAATGGTGTGAACACGTCAATGCTTTATGTAAAAGTGGTAACCCCACTTGTTCTTAAACGATGAGTATGACCTACGATAAAATGTTCTCATTTGACTCCTCAGTCAATATACTCATATATAGATGACCTAGTCATTGCTAATTGCTTGATAGATGATATATTGGTTGTGCATGCTTTGTCACATATTTCATTTTCCATCTTATTGTGTGAGCATGTTGGTTGCATAATTTTCTCCATTCGAGGACATCCATTTGTGTTTTTGATTGTTTGGTTTCTTTTTGCCAAATGGATGGACAAGAATGCCTAAGTACTCCCTCTAGCTATCTATGCTTTTCCTCTTCCCAAACTCTAATCATGCTACATCAAAAAAATTTAACAAGTCTTTTTTGGACCCTCCGGGTGAGGAGCACTCGGAGCCACCGATCCGTCAAGGGATGACTTCCAAAACCTTCTGGTGAATTTCGGGCAGACCAACACATTCATATTTGGTCCCACTGAAACCACTAGATTGATCTAGGTTTTCACCTCGGTGCCACTGATTAGAATGATTCGGTCTCACTGAGTTGTAGCAACTGCAAGCAGTTTTGCATCTCGGTGCCACCAAGACGTTCCACCCGGCGCCACCGACAGCTAATGGGTATATGTACCGTGGCCCGTCGTTTGAAAATTCCTTCAAACACTTGAGCCCGTGCCCCCATTGTTGCCGCCTCTTGGTCTCCAGATCGTCGCCATCTCCACCTGTGTGCCGTCACCACAGGTCTCCGCCGCCGTCAATAGGAATCCTCTCCGCCGTTGCTGCCGTAGCGAACTATCACCGAGTTAGGTTATGGTTCAAACCCTTTGTGAAAATTCCTTTATCCGATTCAATGCACAAAGTTATTGTCTGTATTCTTGCCACGATTGAAAACTCCCTACCCATACAAAAGTTCCTTTGGACTAGATTTGATGCAAAATCTTAGGGTTAGGTTTCCGTCGAGCTCATCTCGGACCGACCGAAATGAAGTTTTCGGTCGCACCGATTAGCCCTAGCCATTGCACTTAGTACAGCTCGGTTTGACCGAAGTGTACTGATTGGTGAGATCGAAAGCAATTTATCAGTGAAACCCTAACATCTCGGAGTCACCGAGCTGCAACTCGGTCTGACCAAAACTGCATGTTTAGACTCTGTTAAGTGCTTCGGTGTCACCGAGATTATCATATTGGTAGCTCCGAAATGCATTCTGCAGAAAACTAAAATTAAGATTTTCACTCATTTTTTTGCAAAAACTAGATGTTTTTTGTGATGTTCATCCACTCTACCCATATCCATCTATTCACAGGGTCAGTTTACAGAGATGTCCGAGGCTTTTGATAGTCAGAACAGATCTGAGGAGCAGGTCAACCTCAGTCAGGGCACTATTCCCAGCAGCAACTATGATGATGGTTGTAGGAGCACTCCTAGCAACTTGCCTAAAGCTGCTATGAGACAGAGGAAGAAGTGGAATTCTGACAGTGAGGATGAAGATTTTTTGTTGAGGAAGAGGTAACTTCAAAGAAGAAAGTGGTCAAGAAAGAATATGTTGGAGCTGCTACCACAAAGCCAGGCCTTCAGAAGAAGGCTCCTGCCAAGAGAGCTCCCATGTACAAAGTGAGAACATCTACTGCTGCACATGAGACTATGGAGTTCACACTTGAGTCTAGAGAGGGAGATGAAGTTGTTGATGGAAAGAAAAAGAGGAAGGAGAGAGTCAAGAAGTCTGTTGCCAGAGTCATTGGCAGACCATCAATGATGATGGATGATGATGATGATGAGCAGCAAGCAGAAGAACCACCTGCCAAGTCTCACAAATTGATGGCAGATGCCATTAAGACTGGTGCTGCTCCCTCCAAGCCCAAGTCAAAACCTCCACCTGCTGCACCCAAAACTTCAGCTCCCAAGAGATCCACCAGGAAAATTTCTGCTGTATAGAAGACCAAGGCCCAGTGCCAGAAGTTCCAGAGGAAGATGAAGCCCAAGTGCTCAGAAAACTGAAGCCAAATATTCCAAACTGATGTCTACTACACAACCTTCTTCTTGTAGACATTGTTGGGCCTCCCAGTGCAGAGGTTTGTAGGACAGTAACAAATTTCCCTCAAGTGGATGACCTACGGTTTATCAATCCGTGGGAGGCGAAGGATGAAGATGGTCTCTCTCAAACAATCCTGTAACCAAATAACAAAGAGTCTCTTGTGTCCCCAACACACCCAATACAATGGTAAATTGTATAGGTGCACTAGTTCGGCGAAGAGATGGTGATACAAGTACAATATGGATGGTAGATATAGGTTTTTGTAATATGAAAATATAAAAACAACAAGGTAACAAGTGGTAAAAGTGAGCAAAAACGGTATTGCAATGTGTTGAAACAAGGCCTAGGGTTCATACTTTCACTAGTGCAAGTTCTCTCAACAATAATAACATAATTGGATCATATAACTATCCCTCAACATGCAACAAAGAGTCACTCCAAAGTCACTAATAGCGGACAACAAACGAAGAGATTATTGTAGGGTACGAAACCACCTCAAAGTTGTCTTTTCTGATCGATCTATTCAAGAGTCCTTAGTAAAATAACATGAAGCTATTCTTTCCGTTCAATCTATCCCAGAGTTCGTACTAGAATAACACTTTAAGACACAAATCAACCAAAACCCTAATGTCACCTAGATACTCCAATGTCAACTCAAGTATCCGTGGGTATGATTATATGATATGTATCACACAATGTCAGATTCATCTATTCAACCAACACAAAGAACTTCAAAGAGTGCCCCAAAGTTTCTACCAGAGAGTCAAGATGAAAACGTGTGCCAACCCCTATGCATAAGTTCACGAGGTCACGGAACTCGCAAGTTGATCACCAAAACATACATCAAGTGGATCACGTGATATCCCATTGTCACCACAGATAAGCACATGCAAGACATACATCAAGTGTTCTCAAATCCTTAAAGACTCAATCTGATAAGACAACTTCAAAGGGAAAACTGAATCCATTACAAGAGAGTAGAGGGGGAGAAACATCATAAGATCCAACTATAATAGCAAAGCTCGCGATACATCAAGATCGTGCCGAATCAAGAACACGAGAGAGAGAGAGAGATCAAACACATACCTGCAGGTACATACCCTCAGCCCCAAGGGTGAACTACTCCCTCCTCGTCATGGAGAGCGCTGGGATGATGAAGATGGACACCGGAGAGGGATTCCCCCCTCCGACAAGGTGCCGGAACGGGTCTAGATTGGTTTTCGGTGGCTATGGAGGCTTCTGGCGGTGGAACTCCCGATCTAGGTTTCTTTCTGGAAGTTTTAGGTTATATAAGAGGTGTTGGAGTCGGGAACAAGTCAGGGGGTCTCCGGTCTTTCCACGAGGTAGGGAGGCGCGCCCAGGGGGTGGGCATGCCCCCCACCCTCGTGGGCAGCCCGGGACTCTTATGGCCCAACTCTTTTACTCCCTGGCCTTCTTATGGTCCAAAAATAAGTTCCATGAAGTTCAGGTCAATTGGACTCCATTTGGTTTTCCTTTTCTGCGAAACTCAAAAACAAGGAAAAAACATAAACTGGCACTGGGCTCTACGTTAATAGTTTAGTCCCAAAAATCATATAAAATAGCATATAAATGCATATAAAACATCCGAGGTTGATAATATAATAGCATGGAACAATCAAAAATTATAGATACGTTGGAGACGTATCAAGCATCCCCAAGCTTAATTCCTGCTCGTCCTCGAGTAGGTAAATGATAAAAACAGAATTTTTGATGTGGAATGCTACCTAACATATTTATGTATGTAATCCTCTTTATTGTGGCAAGAATATTCAGATCCTAAAGATTCAATACAAAAGTTTAATATTGACATAAAAATAATAATACTTCAAGCATACTAACAAAGCAATCATGTCTTTCCAAAATAACATGGCCAAAGAAAGCTATCCCTACAAAACCATATAGTCTCGCTATGCTCTATCTTCATCACACAAAATATATAAATCATGCACAACCCCGATGACAAGCCAAGCAATAGTTTCATACTTTTGATGTTCTCAAACTTTTTCAATCTCCATGCAATACATGAGCGTGAGCCATGGACATAGCACTAAAGGTGGAATAGAATGGTGGTTGTGGAGAAGACAAAAAGGAGAAGATAGTCTTACATCAACTAGGCGTATCAACGGGCTATGGAGATGCCCATCAATAGATATCAATGTGAGTGAGTAGGGATTGCCATGCAACGGATGCACTAGAGCTATAAGTGTATGAAAACTAAAAAAGAAACTAAGTGGGTGTGCATCCAACTAGCTTGCTCACGAAGACCTAGGGAATTTTGAGGAAGCCCATCATTGGAATATACAAGCCAAGTGCTATAATGAAAGATTCCCACTAGTATATGAAAGTGACAACATAGGAGACTCTCTATCATGAAGATCATGGTGCTACTTTGAAGCACAAGTGTGGTAAAAGGATAGTAGCATTGCCCCTTCTCTCTTTTTCTCTCATTTTTTTCTTTTTTCCTTTTCTTTTGTTTTGTTGGGCCTTCTCTTTTTATGGCATTTTCTCCCTTTTTTATTTTTCGTCTGGAGTCTCATCCCGACTTGTGGGGGAATCATAGTCTCCATTATCATTTCCTCACATGGGACAATGCTCTAATAATGAAGATAATCACATGTTTATTTACTTACAACTCGATACTTAGAACAAAATATGACTCTATGTGAATGCCTCCGGCGGTGTACTGGGATGTGCAATGAATCATGAGCAACATGTATGAAAGAATTATGAATGGTGGCTTTGCCACAAATACGATGTCAACTACATGATCATGCGAAGCAATATGATAATGATGAAGCGTGTCATAATAAACGGAACGGTGGAAAGTTGCATGGCAATATATCTCAGAATGGGTATGGAAATGCCATAATAGGTAGGTATGGTGGCTGTTTTGAGGAAGGTATATGGTGGGTGTATGATACTAGCGAAAGGTGTGCGGTATTAGAGAGGCTAGCAATGGTGGAAGGGTGAGAGTGCGTATAATCCATGGAATCAACATTAGTCATAAAGAATTCACATACTTATTGCAAAAATCTATTAGTTATCGAAACAAAGTACTACGAGCATGCTCCTAGGGGGATAGATTGGTAGGAAAAGACCATCGCACATCCCCGACCGCCACTCATAAGGAAGACAATCAAAAAATAAATCATGCTCCGACTTCATCACATAACGGTTCACCATACGTGCATGCTACGGGAATCACAAACTTTAACACAAGTATCTCTCAAATTCAGAACTACTCAACTAGCATAACTCTAATATCACCATCTTCATATCTCAAAACAATCATCAAGTATCAAACTTCTCATAGTATTCAATGCACTCTATATGAAAGTTTTTATTATACCCATCTTGGATGCCCATCATATTAGGACTAATTTTATAACCAAAGCACATTACCATGATGTTTAGGACTCTCAAAATAATATAAGTGAAGCATGAGAGTTCATCTATTTCTTCAAAATAAAACCACCACCGTGCTCTAAAAAGATATAAGTGAAGCACTAGAGTAAACGACAAACTACTCCGAAAGATATAAGTGAAGATCAATGATTAGTTGATTAATTATGTAAGTATGTGAAGAATCTATAACATTTAATAATTTAAGATCTTGGGATATTATTCAAACAACAATAAAAACAAAATAAAATAAAATGTCGCTCCAAGCAAAACACATATCATGTGGTGAATAAAAATATAGCCTCAAGTAAAGTTACCGATAGACGAAGACGAAAGAGGGGATGCCTTCCGGGGCATCCCCAAGCTTAGGCTTTTGGTTATCCTTGAATATTACCTTGGGATGCCTTGGTCATCCCCAAGCTTAGGCTCTTTCCACTCCTTATTCCATAGTCCATCGAATCTTTACCCAAAACTTGAAAACTTCACAACACAAAACTTAACAGAAAACTCGTAAGCTCCGTTAGTATAAGAAAATAAATCACCACTTAGGTACTATTGTGAACTCTTTCTAAATTCATATTGGTTTAATACTGTATTCCAACTTCTCTATGGTTCATACCCTCCGATACTACTCATAGATTCATCAAAATAAGCAAACAACACAATGAAAACAGAATCTGTCAAAAACAGAACAGTTTGTAGTAATCTGTATCAAACATATACTTCTGGAACTCAAAAAATTCTCGAATAAATTGTTGGAACTGAGGAATTTGTCTATTAATCATCTTAAAAAATAATCAACTTAATCACACTCTCCAGTAAAAAATGGCATCTAATCTCGTGAGCACTAAAGTTTCTGTTTTTTTACAACAAGATAGCAAGGACTTCACCCAAGTCTTCCCAAAGTTTCTAATTGGTACAAACACTAATTAAAACATAAAAGCACATCTAAACAGAGGCTAGATGAATTATTTATTACTAAATAGGAACAAAAAGCACGAAACAAAAATAAAATTGGGTTGCCTCCCAACAAGCGCTATCGTTTAACGCCCCTAGCTAGGCATGATGATTTCAATGATGCTCACATAAAAGATAAGAATTGAAACATAAATAGAGCATCATGAAGAATATGACTAGCACATTTAAGTCTAACCCACTTCCTATGCATAGGGATTTTGTGAGCAAACAACTTGTGGGAACAATCAACTAGCATAGGAAGGCAAAACAAGCATAACTTCAAAACATTAAGCAAATAGAGAGGAAACTTGATATTATTGCAAGTCCTACAAGCATATGTTCCTCCCTCATAATAATTTTCAGTAGCATCATGAATGAATTCAACAATGTAACCATCACATAAAGCATTCTTTTCATGATCTACTGTAGCGACCCGACCTCAGACGGTCAAGTCTCTGTGCTTAAGTGTCATTCCTGGATCGGTATGCTGACACACAGTACTCGAGGATTTATAATAGAGGTAAATCACATGTATAAAGTAACGTAAATACTATTAACTCAATCCATATAGCGGAAGTAACAACAAGGTTGTGGATTCCCATCAACACCAACGGCAAAGTTGAGTGTAGAAATCGTAACCCTAACGTATCACTTACTCGTCGTAAGATTCCTGCAACATGAGACGTTGCATCCATAAATGGTCAGTACATTGAACGTACTGGCAAATTCACACCATAGGACAAGCATGAATAATAGCTATCACTACATGCATATTTGGCTGGTGGAAGCTCTATGGTTATAATGTTTTTGCGAAAGGCCCATTTTTTCCTACAACAAAGGAATATATTTTATTTACTACAAAGTTTGTTGAAAACATTGAGAAGGTTCCTCCAACTTAATCCCAATTAAAAGTAATCATTAACCCAACCAGTTAATTACATAAAGTGATGAGATCAACATGATAATTCAAGAACCAGATACTAAGGATGTCCATAACCGAGGACACGGCTAATCATGATTAGTTTGTACACTCTGCAGAGATTTGCGCACTTTTCCCCACAAGACTCGATCTCCTCCGTTGGATTTCTCGCACTACATGGTGTTTGAGAAACGGATGACTGAGACACAGCCTTTTAGAAGCACTAACTCTTTACCCTGGGTGGACAGTTACACCTACTTTCCCCTACATCTGCTAGCCCACCACTGAAAGAGGTCATGCAACATACTCAACTATGCTAGAGCGCATAATAGCTTGTGGCTGCACACGGAAGTTTCTAGCATGAATAATCTTATGATCCCTTTGAGCCTGGGTGGAATTCCATAGTGTGATCACATGGGTCCTCTGGGATCCCCTCGGCAAACACTGGGTTCTCCAGGTGCCCGGGAAAACCACTGGGTGCTCCAGGGTGCCTCTACCATTCCACCCAGATGTGTTTTCAAGTAGCCACCTTAAGTTAACCATTAATAATAACTCTCCCATCAGTCATGACTCACTCAAACCAAACCACGTCTACGAGCATAGCATAGCAGTATAAGCATAACGTAGTAACTCCCAGGGGTTGAATGCAAGACAATAGGTTCCTACCTCATCAACTACTTCCCAATACCCACAAGTTAACAAATCCTACTCGTGCAATATTCGAGGGTTGAAACTAATGCATAAAAACTGGGTATGAAAGGGATATGATCAAAGTGTGAACTTTCCTTGTAAAGTTGACGAAGATGATTCGCACTCATAACTCCTGATAGTTCTACTCGTCACACTCTGTTCAATCTATCGTGAGCAAGCAATAGTAACCACACATAAGCAATCACTCAAAAGATCGGGAAGAACGAAGAAGACAGTTCGGAAAACATCAAAACCAACAAATAACTCTTGCAACATAAAACAATTTCTAACAGTACCAAAATTATGTGAATTTGGCTTGATCAAAAAGTTTAAGTCAAAAGCTTCGATTTGCAAAAAGAATCACCTAAATCGGAGTTATAAAACTAAAGTTATGATTAAAAGAAGTTTGAATATGCATCTGAATAAATTTCAAAATTTTAAAAAGTTGATGTGACAGGTTCACTGGATAGGTGAAAACAAGACAAAACTATTGGCGCTGGTTTCATCTAATTTGGATGAACGAATAAAAAGTTATGGCTATTTGAAAAATCAGGGCCAAGCTGTTTTACGGAAGAAAAATAGATAGGGCTAAGAAAATCTAGGTCTAATGTATAAATACATAGACTAATTGATAATCTAATTATTCTATCGTACTAGTGTAGAAATAATAAACTATAGAAATATAAAAAGAAAAAAACGAAGAAAGATACCTTTATAAGGCAGAGAAAACATGACTTCGGAGAGAGGAGACAATTTCCAGAAGTCTCGCCGAAGAAGAGAAAAAAATATTTTTTCTTTAATGACTCTAGTCAAACCAAAATATTGATTTAACCCCAATCAGATGATTTTTGGAGGCTCTATGGTTCTATATTTATATGTGGAAAAGAGGTTTAGGGGGTCAAAGGCTAAACAATGTGGGACTAAACATATACGTGCGTAGATGAAATTTGAAAAAAAATGGGCTAAAAGTTAGGCCCGGCCGCGCGTTGTAGTTCTTTTAAAACAAATTCGATCAAATAAAAAAAAGGCTGGCTGGCCTGGCCCATGTAGCAGAGAAGAGAAAAAGTAAAATGATGGGGCGCCCGATGCCACTATGCTGCGCACTTAGGCGACAGTTAGTTCCAGGTGGGCGCGTAGTTTTTTTTCTTTTTTTAGAAACAGAAAAGGAATAAGGAATAACGAAAATAAAAGTAAAACTATATATAGGCATATTATATATCGAAATTTTCAGAAAAAGATTTTGTATAAGTTGAACATTTTTATAGTGTCAAATAAAATATAAAGAAATTCAAATAATTCAAACAGTGCTACTTCTACAATAAAACCCAATAAAAATCATTTTAGAAATGCCAAAATTATTTCAAAATTATTTCTCTCCAATTTTTTCATGTAGAGAATCATTTTACCTATTTTCCATTTATTTTATTTTTGGAGAAAAATAATTTGAATAAAACCCAAATAACTCCAAATTGAAAAATAATTTCAATGGGAGTTTAAATTGATTCTTTGAAACTCCCAACTCATATTTCATATAATTTGAAGAAGTCATTTTATCTTCTCTCGTGAAAATCATTGAGTTGCTTAAAGTTTGGAATTTGGAAAAATATTTCCAAATAAAATTCAAATCTTTTCAAAACCCTTTTCATTTATTTAAATGGAAGAAGTCATGTCATCTTCTCTCTAGGGTTTTGTATTTGAAAAGAGTTTGAATCCATGGAGATCATAAATGCAAAATGAAAATTTGGGAAAGCCCTTTTATTCCCTCTCATTTAACTTTTAAAAGTTTCAAATTTCTCTCAATTTCACACAAGCAACCACACCACAATCAAACAAATCTATTTATTGGCGTCATATCCTATGCATCCGGGATGATTCGTGAATCCCTGTATCCGCAGTCTCCTCGACCGGCCGATCGCCATCCCACGCACGCGATCAAAATCTCCAGCGATTTGCAAAGAAACGCCCGCAACAACTCTTAGTTAAGCCTGTTATTTTGCTAATAACCCCTCGGACGAAGTACCTATGCTATTCTCCGCTGGTCACGCCGCAACATGCATCCCGACGACGGCCACGGCCGGGATGGCATGCATCTAGACGGACAGTCTGCAGGACCGCATTCATCTGCCCTGATGATCTCCGCGACGACCATGATGGGATGCATCTCTAATTCCGAACACGCCATCAGCATCATGGAAAAATCTTTGCCCCGTGATACGCCGGAAGTGATCATGGCGGCTCCTACTGTTATGGATGTCCGATATGCATCAGCAGTGATCCATAGTTCAAGTGTTGATCCTGCCTCTGCGTCTAGCCGGTTGGAGGTCCATCTTAGTTTCCCTGTTATGGCTATAGAAACTGATATGGCTATAGAAAATACTAGTACTGCACAATGCGAATCAGATGTCAGTACTGTGCATGGAGCTTCAAGTAACATGGGTAAAGCCTATCCATTTTATGTATGACCCAGACTATTTGTGTATGTTGTATGTACTACTTGTTATCTAGAGACTAATCATGTTGATGCATGTGCAGCTACAGAACTAGGAAAAAGCTTGGAAACTCAAGTGAAGGAGGGAGAATTATTTACGCTGAAAACGAAAGAAAGCATTCCTCTATTTGTAAGTTTACTAAATTTTCGTCTGCCATGTCCCTATTCAGTTTTGAGAGTTATGCATGATGATGATTATTGTCATTCATTATTTACTTTTTAGTGCTCCTCTTTTACGCCGAGATGTGACGAGAACTTGAAGCGTAACGTAGGGATGACATTTGAAGGCCTTGATGCCATGGAGGAGTTCTACAAGTCATATGCACATCATGTGGTTTTTGGAGTTCGTGTCGAACAACAGAAAAAGTTGGACAATAATGTGGTTCAGACAAGGCGTTTCATGTGCAACAGGGAAGGATTCATATCTGAGAAGAGCAAGGAATTAAAGATTCAGCAAAGAAATTCCGTAAGAATACAACCACACGATGTGGTTGTGATGCACATATCTTCGTCAAGCTATGTGGCGATAACACCTACAAGATAGACTCATGGATTGAGCGGCATACTCATGGACTTGTATCGCCTGATAAATGCCATTTGATTAGATCAAATCGCAGAGTTAGCGAGAGGGCAAAAAATACATTGTACACATGCCACAAAGCAAGCATAGGCACATGTCAGGCATACAGGCTCCTTCAAGTTAGCGAAGGTGGGATTCCTAATGTTGGATGCTCAAAGAGAGACCTGCAAAATTACTACCGCAACCTCAGGCTAAAAATCAGCGACGCGGATGCTCGAATGTTTGTCGCTCAGCTAGCTAGAAAGCAAGAAGTTAATCTAGCTTTTTCTATGATTTTGCTGTCAGTTGCGAGGGGAAGTTGATGTATGTGTTCTGGGCAGATGCCATGAGTAGGAAAAACTACAATCACTTTGGTGGTGATGGTGTGGTATCCTTTGATTCTACTTACACTACTAATCAATATGACATGATCTTTGCACCATTTACGGGGGTCAATCATCACTTACAAAGTGTGTTTTCTGGCACGGCATTCTTGATAAATGAGCAGACTCAGTCATATGTTTGGTTATTTGAGACCTTCCTTACAGCAATGGGAGGGGTAGCACCTAGACTCATTATAACTGACGAAGCTGTTAGCACGAAAAATGTGATTGACAAAGTTTTTATGACCACTGTGCATAGGTTATGTATGTGGCACATAATGGAGAAACTTCCGGAGAATATTGGACCATTAATTAGAGAAGACTCCTATTTTTGGGATAGGATGAATTCATGTGTATGGGGTTCGGAAACTCCAGCTGAGTTTGAGTTGCAGTGGAATTAAATCATTAAGGACTTTGTCTTGGAGGAGACTGAGTGGTTGACTAAAAGGTTTAACATTCGTGAGTCATGGATACCAGCTTACTTTATGGATATACCATTGGCAGGCATTCTCCGAACCACATCAAGGTCTGAAAGTGCAAATTCCTTTCTTAACCGTTTTATTCATCGTAAGCTTGCTCTTGTTGAGTTTTGGCTTAGATTTGACACGACATTAGAATGCCAGCGAGAAGAGGAGTTGATTGCCGACAAATCAAGCACTCATACGACCCCACAACTACAAACACCATGGTAAATAGAAAAACAAGGTAGGGAAGTGTTTACATATGAGGTGTTTGAGATATTTCAGAAAGAGATTATTGCAGCAAGAGATCATTGTTTCTTCCAAGGCATTGCACAAGATGAAGCAATAAAAATTGTGAGCTTGAGAGGTCGATCCCATAGGATTAGGGAAGTTCGGTGCGACACCACAACCATGATAGCTAATTGTTCATGCAAGTTATTTGAGAAAATTGGAGTCCCGTGCCGACATATCATCCAGGTGTTGAGGGTTGAAAATCAAAATGAACTTCCATCCTACTACATTATGAAAAGATGGGAGAAACGGTGCAAAAGGTATAAAAATGTATGCAATTGATATTCTAATTGGAAATCAAATGAATGACATCATTTTTTAATTGACAGGGGAAATGTGTATGATGAGCATGGGAATTTACTAGAAGAGAAGGCAACTGACTCCTTGAATTCGGCTACTAGGAAGAAGATTGCAATTGTACGCAACAAGTTGGAGGATCTAATTCAGAAGGAGAAACACTCGGATGAAGGCATGGAATTTTTAACAACAAGTGTATTGAATATTGAAGCTCCTCTAGACAAAATGGTTCCTACATCAGGTGTGAAGCACACTAGACAACAGGAATATGAGGCTTTCATTGGTTGTGTCATTCCTACTGAAGTTGACATACACCCACCGACTGATGTTCGTACGGTGGGAAGATGCAAACGAATAAAGAGTGGAAAGGAAACAAATGAGGATGAACAAAAAAAGAAGAAGAAGGAAGCCAAGGTAAAGGTCGCACATTTGTTCAAGATGTGCAAACAAATAGTATTTCATGATAGTCGGAATTGCCCTAGCAATAAAGTTCAAGGCAAAGGAACCGAGATTGTGCAACATATGAAGCCAAATGGTGTTCTATAATGGCCCTAGTCTATTACAAAACATGAATTTATATGACTTATTAATGTTTATTTCTCCATGCACTGGATTATTGTAATCGATGGAATTATGTGTTTTGTCAAACTGTCTTCCTTTTATTTACTCTAACTTGATGTGTATTGAATGGAATGTAGCAATCAGCAAGAGCACCAGCTTACATCATGTTCACATTTACCTAAAGCATGCTCTATTCTTTTATTCAAACAATCAGCAACTATCACCTAGGAGAATATAAATGTACAAGAAACTTTGCGAGACTGTGAGCGTTCATCCCTTTATCAGTTGTATAACAGTATAGGCACCGAGTTCATTGAGTCGTCAATTATTACTAGATGTATTTACCACCAGCAGTATGTTTCAGGTTTGAAAGCTTAACAATAGCATATGAATCAGGCAAGAAACTAAAAAATGGTAGGTGGCCAGAATTTTGACAGTGCTTGGGAAGGTTGCAGTAAAACCAACATCTTCTTGTTTGTGAATACGTAAAGGAAAAATATGAATGCTGAATCACAAGGAATCATAAGCACCAAGTTACTATGCCCTTGTTCAGCTGTATTGCATCACATTTCATAGAACACCACAAATCATCAGGAACTGGGCAATAAGAAATTTGTTTATTTCTGAATTGTGCATTCAAAACTAGCTACATTCACTTGTCTCTGAACTCGCAAGCTATAGTCTGTAATGAATAAGCTCACAAGCTACAATCTGTAAGTACTTGAAACACTAAACAGGAACAATAAAATTCAGAATGTGGTCCTTGTTTGCTATGCAACAGGTTGTGCTCGCTTCCCACACGAGTCTTGCAGCAGGTGGACATCGTCAGGTGGAGCAGCAAACGGCTGGATGCAGGCGTGGTGTAGTAGATGGTGTGCTGGTTGCAGCCAATGGCGGACTCGCATCGGTGACCGACAAGGTGGACAGGCGCGGTGGTACGCCAAATCGTGGTGGATCCCGCCGCGGATGCTGAACGGATCACCGAAGGTGTTGAGCCATTTTGAGGCGAATGGGCGTGGAGGTAGGCCAAGGAGGACGACTGTCATCATTGGGATCACCAGGCCATGGAGCCATTTGAGGCGGACAAATGTGGAGGTGGGCCATTCGCGGCTGCCGTCCAGGGATTCATGGGTCTGTCGTCCGTGCCGCCATGGAGGGATTGAATGCAATTGGATTGAGAGGAAGACAAGTGGGGATGAGCAGAGGCGCTTCGTCTGAGGGGTTATTAGCAAATAAGCAAGCTTAACTAAGAGCTGTTGCGGGCGTTTCTTTGCAAATCGCTGGAGATTTTGATTGCTTGCGTGGGATGGCGATCGGCCGGTCGAGGAGACTGCGGATACAGGGATTCACGAATCATCCCGGATGCATAGGATACGACGCCTCTATTTATTTAATATAACATTCCAAAATTTAGAATTTTGGGATGTTACAAACCTACCACCCTTAAAATGAATCTCGTCCTCGAGATTCGGAGAGGCTAGAAAGAAATAGGTTAGGGTTTGGGGGTCTTCTCAAAATCCATCGATCGTCACAGGGGGTCTGGGGTGCTACCACCCTTAGAAACATGGTTATGGTTCCATCAAAAGTCATATACTCCCTCCTTTTTGTTGACAGTGTCGATCCTCTCAGATCTTCTGGATAATTCCTTCTTGGGGCTCTTCCGGTAGTGGCTTAACCTTTTTCCTCAATTCTTGTGTCCTTTCATCTTGGTATGGTTCTTCCGAGATTGGGTCTTCTTAGCTGACGTGTCTGGCGCCAATACTAAACAACTATCGATATCTCATGGTGGCCATCAAACAATTTAACTGGGTCCCTGCAGAAAACGGGTCCGGGCTTGAACCTCACCGTATGTCCTATGATTTGGCAACAACTGCCTTGTACAAGGGAAAAAATTCATACCATTCTAAGGTTCAAACAAGGTTTGATTGCCGTCTCTCTACTATAGGTAAGTCACTCAGATTTACCATCCCATACAGCAAGGCGAATAAAAAGAGTAAGTTGGTATGGTGATCAATCCACCCCGCACCCAAATCATTACCTTGTATATGGTTTAGCGAATCTCGCAGTCTAACACTCGCTCTTCCTCACAAGCATTGCAGAATTTCTCATGTCGACGAACCAAGTTCGGGTAAATCCATGGATTCTGCAAGCCAAACAAACATCTATTGTTTCTTCACAACTCTCGGGTTTTGCGTAAACTCCTATAAGATCGTCTATCGCTAAAATCATAATTTCTTCCAGGGTTTTTCCTTCAGCAAGAATGTGCTTGCTTCTTGGCAGGTCCTGGGGCCTGTGGGTTATGGACCATCTCATCACTTGTAAACCTTGAACTCATCATCGGGGCAACTGATCATTATTCCAACATCCAACTTCTAGCATTCTTAGATCCATCCAATTGTACCGTCTCCCTTCCTTCTATTGGTGCCAATCTAAGATAGTGATTACTCAAACTCATCATGGAATTACAATTGCTCCATATTGTCAACATTATACCTCCTTTATATCCAATAGTACTTCATCCCTTCATACTTCTTGGGGTATCCAACATATCAAGATAAAACTCGTACTTATTTTGTCCAAGGTCCACTCCATAGAATATCATTATCTTTTCCAGGGGTCAAGTTTCCTCATAGGGTACTACCACCCTTAAAATGAACAAATCTTCCATAGACCATATTTCTCATATCCTCGAAGATGGTCAAAATCTTCCTTCATACAGTCACTGCTCATAAAATCCAAATCTTTACCAATGATGCTAATTTTATTGATTCTCCAATTACCACAATGTCCCGCCTTTCCATTACAGGCCTCAACTCAACACCTCAATGTAAAAGAATTGTTCCCACTACTACAACTATATTTCTCACAGACACAACTAATTATCACAAGTCTCCTTCTCCTTGGGACAATCTCTAGCAAAGTTCCCTATTTTATTACACCGAAAACATATTACTTCTGACAAGTTTCGAGGTTTCCTTTTTGGGTAACTGCTGAGGTAGTGCCCGGACTCCTTGCACCTGAAACAGGTGATATGACTCAGGTCCCTCCCTGGAATCCAATCTATTTCTCTTCCTGGACTTTTCCATTCCAATCAGGGCTTCTATTTCCTGTGGGTCATACTCTACTTCCTCTGTCGAGAATTCCACTAGATCCCCATTCAGACAATTTTGTGAGATGTGTCCTTCTTCTCCACATGAATAGCACGACTTGGTGCAGGGTTTAATTAGGTCTCCTTTGGGTGTGTCCTCCACCTCTTCCTTCATCACTGGTACTTCTAAAATTTCCATGAGGGCTCCTTTCATTACTTCTTTCTGCTGCTGGATAGTTCTGTGTACCATGGGGCAAAGGTGACACTGAGTAGGGTAGTGGGTAGTCCCTTCACATAAGAAACAAGTATTCTGCCTAGTTGGGCATTCTTTAGCTGGGTGACTTCCTTCACAATTAGGGCATTCACCCTTGTGTTCTTTATGGCCGTGTCCTATTTCTCCACAGAGCTTGCATGCACAAGGCTTCTTCATATCCTTTCCATAAGGCTCCAATTTCTGGGACACAAACCGAGACTTTAGCAGAGTTGACTTAAATTCTTTCCAAGTGGTTACTCTTTGCCACCCATTGATGGTTTGGTACATCCTCCACAAAGTAGCAGCACCTCTTTCATAGCACTGAAGAGCATGCTGGGCCATATCCTTTCCGGCTATAGTGTTATTCTCCATGTGATCCTCCATGTTCTGAATCCATCGGTCCGTCTCCAATTCACTTATCGGTCCAGGAAACATGAGTTCTTCTCCATTCATCCTCTATTGGGTCCATGGGTTTTGGGGTGAGATGAGAGAGATAGAGAGGGATACACACAATGCAAACAATAGTTTTGAAGAGACAGATTTTATTTGTGGCTGTTGGAAAATATCAAACAAATGACAGCTCACAATCGTCGCATCTAACATAGGTATATAACAGGGCTTTGGTCTTCTAAAGGTCAATGAATCTTCAAAGTCGTCAAACTCTTCAGGTCTTGTTCATGTCTCCGATGGCTTCTTCCGATCATGCTTGTCCTTCTCAAGTTCCTCTGCCAGATCTCTGTTGACGCGAAGTCTCTAGTGACATCCGATCCTTTAATATTTCTGGAGTTGCGTTCCAAACTTCTGGGTTTCAACATCCTTGGCATGAGCCATGGTCCTACTGTCCTTCAGTTCCTGACAAATCTCCGATATCTCGAGGTTGTAGCTCCTCCAGCTTGGCTACTTTTAGCTTCTGGTGCCTGAGTTCTTCACGAATTGCCTCCTTGTCAAATATGACTTCCTAAAGGTCCCTCTAAAATTCTTCATGTAATACTCCAGATCTTGGCGATGCACCTAAGGTTAAAACTGCATCCTTTGCTGACAAATGCTCTATCAGCCTTCTACCATCCAATCCTTCCATGCATCTGCATGCTTAACTCTGTACGGTGACAATAGCATAAGCGGGCAATAACACCATGGTTAGCCGTGTCTATGCCCATGTTACTGCCATGAGCTTTCATTCCATAATTGATATCTCCTGTCTTAAGGTTTTCTTGACAAAAACTTTGAGTTCTAATGCTCCAGGATCCGGTCTTTCTCCGATACACCTTGATCTCGGGTATTCACAGCTACCTTAGTCTGCCCAGTTCCATAAGGGGTGCCTTCCTAGGTCATACCAATCTGGAAATTCTTCAGAGCCTTCAACTTCTCCTAGTCTTCGGAGTCTTCAACCGTTGTAGTTTCCATTATTATAATACACGGTAAAATCCTCTTTTATTCCGAAGTGGTCTTAGTTGTCCGATATCTTGTACTTCTTGGAGTGGTCTCATCAGTCGAATCTTCGTGTGGTTAAAAGGGGAAAGGGGTATGGTCTAACTAAAAGGGAATATCTGAATAAGCTCAGAAGAGAAGAGAGGTAAAATATCTTTTTGAAAAGAAGTTGTAGGGAAAAATCTTTCCTATGGGCATGCCAGGTTCTAGGGGTCACGTCCTACAGTCAACATATGCTCTGATACTATCTTGTAGCGACCCGACCTCAGACGGTCAAGTCTCTGTGCTTAAGTGTCATCCCTGGATAGGTATGCTGACACACACAGTACTCGAGGATTTATAACAGAGGTAAATCACATGTATAAAGTAACGTAAATACTATTACCTCAATCCATATAGCGGAAGTAACAACAAGGTTGTGGATTTCCATCAACACCAACGGCAAAGTTGAGTGTAGAAATTGTAACCCTAATGTATCACTTACTCATCGTAAGATTCCTGCAACATGAGACATTGCAGCCATGTAGGTCAGTAAATTGAATGTACTGGCAAATTCACACCATAGGATAAAATGTGAATGGCTATATCTATATGCATATTTGGCTGGTGGAGGCTCTATGGTTATCATGTTTTTGTGAAAAGCCAATTTTTCCCTACTGCAAAGGAATAAATTTTATTTAACTACCAAGTTGGTTGAAACATTATTGAGAAGGTTCCTCCAACTCAATCCCAATTAAAAGTTAACAACCCAACAAAATAATTAAGTAAAGTGATGAGATCAACATGATAATTCAAGAACCAGATACTCAAGATGTCCATAACCGGGGACACGGCTAACCATGATTAGTTTGTACACTCTGTAGAGGTTTGCGCACTTTTCCCCACAAGACTCGATCTCCTCCGTTGGATTTCTCACACTACATGGTGTTTGAGAAACAGATGACCGAGACACAGCCTTTCAGAAGCACTAACTCTTTACCCTGGGTGGACAGTTACACATACTTTCCCCTACATCTGCTAGCCCATGACTGAAAGAGGTCATGCAACATACTCAACTATGCTAGAGCCCATAATAGCTTGTGGCTGCACACGGAAGTTTCTAGCATGAATAATCTTATGATCCCTTTGAGCCTGGGTGGCATTCCATAGGGTGATCACACGGGTCCTCCGGGATCCCCTTGGGCAAACACTGGATTCTCCAGGTGCCCGGGCAAACCACTAGGGGCTCTAGGGTGCCCCTACCATTGCACCAAGATGTGTTTTAAAGTAGCCACCTTAAGTTAACCATTAATAATAACGCTCACATTTGTCATGAATCCTCAAACCAAACCACGTCTACGAGCATATCATAGCAGTATATGCATAACGTAGTAACTCCCAGGGGTTGAATGCAGGACAATAGGTTCCTACCTCATCAACTACTTCCCAATACCCACAAGTTAAGAAATCCTACTCATGCAATATTCAAGGGTTGAAACTAATGCATAAAAACTGGGTATGAAAGGGATATGATCAAAGTGTGAACTTGCCTTGTACAGTTGACGAAGATGATTCGCACTCATAACTCCTGATAGTTCTACTCGTCACACTCCGTTCAATCTATCGTGAGCAAGCAATAGTAACCACACATAAGCAATCACTCAAAAGATCGGGAAGAACGAAGAAGACAGTTCGGAAAACATCAAGACCAACAAATAACTCTTGCAACATAAAATAATTTCTAACAGTACCAAAATTATGTAAATTTGGCCTGAATAGAAAGTTTAAGTCAAGAGCTTCGATTTGCAAAAAGAATCAACTAAATCGGAGTTTTAAAACTCAAGTTATGATCAAAAGAAGTTTGAATATGAATCTGAATAAATTTCAAAATTTGAAAAATTCAAAAACTTGATGCGACAGGTTCACTGTATAGGTGAAAACAAGACCAAACTATAGGCGCTGCTATCATCTAATTTGGATGAACGAATAAAAAGTTATGGCTATTTGAAAAATCAGGCCAAACTGTTTTACGGAAGAAAAATAGATAGGGCTAAAAAAAATCTAGGTCTAATGTACAAATACATAGACTAATTGACAATCTAATTATTCTATCGTACTAGTCTTGAAATAATAAACTACAGAAATATAAAAATAAAAAAAACGAAGAAAGATACCTTTATAAGGCAGAGAAAACACGAGTTCGGAGAGAGGAGACAATTTCCAAAAGTCCCGCCGAAGAGGAAAAAAATATTTTTCTTTAATGTATCTAGTCAAACCAAAATATTGATTTAACCAGAATCGGATGATTTTTGGAGGCTCTATGGATCTATATTTGTAGGTGGAAAAGAGGTTTAGGGGTCAAAGGCTAGGTAATGTGGGACTAAACATATACGTACGTAGATGGAATTTGAAAAAGATAATGGGCTAAAACTAGGCCTAGATGCGCGTTCTGTAGTTTTTTTTAACAAAATTCGGTCAAATAGAAAAAAGGCTTTCTGGGCCTGGCCCATGTAGGAGAGAAGAAAAAAAATGATGGGGTACCCGATGCCACTATGTTGCGCACGTGGGAAACTGTTAGTTCCAGGCGCACGCGCAGTTTTCTTTTTTGTTTAATAGAAACAGAAAAGGAAAAACGGAATAACGAAAATAAAAGTAAAATTATATATAGGCATATTATATATCAAAATGTTCAGAAAAAGATTTTCTACAGCATGAACATTTCTCTAACATCAAATAAAATCCTCAAAATTTTAGATAAACCAAAGAGTGCTACTGGTGCAATAAAACCCAGTAAATATCATTTTAAAAATACCAAAATGATTTCAAATTTATTTTTCTCCAATTTTCTATTGTAGGGAATCATTTTACCCTATTTTCCATATATTTTATTTTTGGAGAAAAAATAACTTGAATAAAACCCAAATAACTCCAAATTGAAAATAATTTCTAAAAGGATTTTAAATTTGATCCTTTTAAACTTCGAACTCATATTTCATATGTTTTGAAGAAGTCATTTTATCTTCTCTCATGAAAATCATTGAGTTGCTTGAAATTTCTGAATTTGAAATATTTCCAAATGAAATTCAAATCTTTTCAAAACCCTTTTTCATTTAATTAAATGGAAGAAGTCATGTCATCTTCTCTCTAGGGTTTTGTATCTGAAAAGAATTTGAATTCATGGAGATCAGAAAGCAAGGTGAAAGTTTTGGGAAAGTCATTTTATTCCCTCTCATTTAACTTTCAAAAAGTTTCGAATTTCAATCAGTTTCACACAAGCAACCACACCACAATCAAACAGATCTATTTATTTAATATAACATTCCAAAATTTAGAGTTTTGGGATGTTACATCTACAATCATACAAAATTTACCACTCTCCACATAAGGAAAATTCTTCTCATTCAGAATAGTGAGAGTATCATAAGAAACTCGAATACTATAAATTGTTTCCATGTTGAAAGAATAAAACTCAGAAAAGGGTAATCATAATCATGACAAGTTTTATAAATATAATCATCACTACTTTTTATAGCATAAGTATCATCAAAATAATTATCATAAGTAGCAACTTTGTTGTCATCATAATCGATTGAAACCTCTTCCAAGATAGTGGAATCATTACTAAATAAAGTCATGACCTCTCCAAATCCACTTTCATAATTGTCACAATAAGATTCAACACCCTCCAAAATAGTGGGATCATTACTTCCTAAAGTTTACACTCTTCCAAACCCACTTTCATCAATATAATCATCATAAATAGGAGGCATGCTATCATCATAATAAATTTGCATATCAAAACTTGAGAGGTAAAAAATATCATCTTCATAAAACA